>NC_057806.1:167373110-167396341 GCF_018294505.1 Triticum aestivum
GACTCTGACTCCGGCTGATCGCCAACTGCACCATCTTCATCAGGTGGCAAAACCATCATCTACATTTGCATCTCCTCCTCGGCAATGTGATTTGCCGGGGGAGTTGGATGCAGAGGTGTGGATGGTGCTCCCGAGCTCCTCCAGCAATCTTCCAGCTAGACCCCGACCGGCTTTCTCTCGGGCTGCAGCTCCGTTAGCCCATGCCGAGTCCTGCTGGCCCTGGTGACGGTGGTTTACGGGGCCGCCTTCCGTCGTGCTCTCCATCGAGGCGTTCCCTTGCACTCCCATTCCGGCTGGGCTACCTCTTCTAGAGCCCGATGGGAGTGGGCTGGGCTTCCGACTAGGCGCTCCTTCTTCCCTTCTCGCCTTCGACGGCTCTGCCTTGGAGGAGAGAGACAAGAAAGGCCATTACAGAGCACTTATCTTTTTTCAATCTTAAATCTGTAGGCGATTACCAAATTTTAATTCAAATAGTGGAATGTCTCTACTCCATGTCTGTGTTCTGTAATGCTTGTACTTGTAGTAGTGTATTAATGAAAAAAAGATGAGCCTTGCCGGGAACCCATGCATGTGTATGTCCGTGCAGAGGTGAGATGCCTCTTTAACATAAATAAACGACTTTTCTCGCGGCAGGCTATCTTGCCGGTACCCTTCTTGTCTACTGGAGAGCATGTCTGCCGAGGAACAGATAGAGGGACCAGCCCCCCGCCAACTCCTTTTTACCAAAGGTCACTGCGACCATCCTGACCGTAGCAACGTTTGAGTCATGGTGTAGCGACCCGACCTCAGACGGTCAAGTCTCTGTGTATTTGTGCCACCCCTGGATCGGTATGCTGGTACACACAGTACATCTATGTATATATCAAAGTGCAATCACATGTATAAATAACGTAAAACTGATATATACCTCATAAATCTCAGCGGAAACAAACAATCGGGTGTGGAGTCCCATCAACGCCATCGGCAGGTTGAGTGTAGATTGTAACCCTGTACCGTACTCTTACTCGTCGGAAGAAACATATTTGCAACATGAGATGTTGCAGTCGTGTAGGTCAGTACATTGAATGTACCAGCAAGATCACTATAAGAAAAATAGATGATAAACTATACTATATGCAATATGGCTTTGTGGCTCAGTATCTGAGTTTTGTTTGCATAAAAGCTGGTTTTATTTTCCCTACAACAAAGGAATTATCCGGAGTTTGTACTACGGAGTTTTCTATCATGACATGGTTCCGCCAACCGATGTCTTATAGCCCAAATCATCATAAGTTGCCCACATTTAAGTTATCAGTCCGGTGTTGAGAGTTCCCCTGACCACTGTCCGGTGCTCATCCAATCCTACGTAGTTCTACATCTGCTAGCACCGTCCCAGCCAGAGTTACCACTAGGGTCAACCAAGCCAGAGCCCATAGTGACTTGCGGTTGCATAGGTAAGCTTCCGGGCATGAAGTATTCTTCTGTCTCTTTGAGTCTGGGTGAAGCTTTCTGCAAGATGTCATGGCGCTTCTCCATGTATTCTGGCCATCCACTAGTTCCTCCAGGGTGCCCGTCAACCGTCCTTCACTCAGTAGTGTGTATCGAATTCTTGTCTCGAGTCTCAAAATCTTGACGCGTTGGAGTCCTGAAGATGCAGTCCTTGACGATGCCATCATGAAGTTGTCGCCATTGACTTAGAGTCCTCCTTCTTCACACCACTCTCGTGCACTCATACCAAACCCCGTCTACTATACCGTAGCATTAAAACTATATAACGTCCCGGGCTTGGTAACAGGGAGATGGGTTTCTACCTCATGCATTCTACTCAACTACAAGATTCAATAACACTACTGGAGGGATTGTTGAAAGGGTGCTACTACATGCAAATAAAACATAGGTATGGAAAACATGGTCAAAGTGAACTTGCCTTGTATTACTTGACGAAGATAATAACGCTCTCGGAATCTTTGATAAACTATTTGTCACTCCGAGAAAATCTATATAGTCAAACATTATACTCACATAAGGAATAATCCTAGCAAACAATACTAGCAATCAAAATAACAATCAAAAAGCCATAAATAAAACAATAATGAAGTCAAAGAAAACCAAATAGAATTCCAAAGAAAACTTCACGAAAACAAGGGAGAAACCAACTCACACAATAACAGTCAATAGTTTCTTATTAAAACTAAATTAGTGTAATAACTTTTATACAGCATGGAAAATATAATTCTAATAAAACAACAACAAAATAATTTACTAAAGTATTTACTAGCAAAAAGAACTAGTATGAAAACTATTGTAACTGACTAGTTAACACCAAAACATCTATAACAACTAGCTAAACACCAAGAATATAGTAAACAATACTAAAATAATTATCAAACTAATTTACTCATAACAGAATCAATGACAACATATAATGAAGTGGCAAAAAGAATTACTTTTGAAACTAATGAAACTACTTTTATCAACTATCAGTATGAACTTAACAAACAAATACTAGAACAGTAGCTAAACACTAATAAATAACTACAAAAATTTATCTACTGTAGTCTAACATAAACGTATGACAACATGTAAAAATTTACAAAAATAATTAACTAAAAATAATTAAAAACACTAATTATATGACTAAAACAACTACATAAGCAAAACAATACTGTTTTTGCAACAAACCGAACTTAAAATAAACTAAAAATAAATAACTATATGCTACTGGATAAACAAAACAATAACAAAGTAGTAGCAAAAAAGAATCAATCAAAAATCTATTTCTAAACTCAAGTTAGATCAAATACAAGGATTTAAGAGAATTTGTTCAAGTTCAAATTTAAATAGTCAAACCAAAAACTATTTACCTATTCAGAACTTTACAAAATTTTTGGTCTAACGCAATTGGAATCACTCAATTTGGATATGTATACTAATAAATATGAATTTTCTAAGATCGCTATTTTTCTGAAAAGAAGAATTACGAGATTTCTTTGATCTCACTGGAGTAGTTGCCGGAGTTGGGGAAGAAGACCGGATCCGAGGTTGTGGGGGCTCCTGGAGGAAGCAGAGAACGGAATGGTGCAAAGGAGATCTCAGCAACCTCAGGGGAGGCCGAGGAAGTACCAACCGAGCCTCTGGCGGCGATGGAGAAGCCGCCGGAGTTTATGAACTCCGATGAGAAATTATGTGGGATAGGGAGGGGGATAAGCTCCCATAGGAGAGGGCTTTGGGTGAGAGGAAAGAGGGTAACATGAGGGAGGTATTTATAGGGCGAGGGGGTGTCCAAATGCGTGCAGCCATGGCGAGCAAAAAAAGGCAAGTGCGGATCTCCAGCAAGAAAATCCGGGTTATTAATAGCCTTTTACTTGGAGAAGGAGGTGTAGGGGAAGGAGGTGGATCCATTCAGAGGATTCTTTGGGAAGGGGAAGGAGGAAACGGAGTGGGGTGCGGGGTGGGGTGCGTGCGTGCGTTCTGCTCCTGTAGGTGTAGGTACATGAACGATTGTAGGAGGAAGACGACCTATTGGGTCGTGGAGGGGGGCCGGGCCTGGTGCGGCTGGCCTTCGGTCAGATTTTTGTTTTGTTTTTAAACATAGACAAGGAAAACTGAAATGACGAGCAATAGAAAAACTATTATATAGGCATATTATATATCAAAAGTTTCAGAAAAATAATTTCTAAAACATGAAACACCTTTTCAAAGGCAAATAAAATCTACAAAAATTCAAATAAAGCAAATAGTGCTACTGTTGCATTAAAACCCCACCAAAATCATTTTTAAAATACCAAAATGATTTCAAATTTATTTTCTCCTAATTTTCCATTGAAGGGAATCATTTTACCCTTTTTTCCATTTATTTTTATTTAGGAGAGAAAAAATAATTTAAATAAAAATCCAAATAATTCCAAATTGGAAGGGAGTTTCAAAATACTTCCAAATGACTTTAAATTGGATTCTTTGTAATTTCCAATTCATATTTCATATAATTGAAAAAGTCATTTTAGCTTCTCTTGTGAAAATCATTGAGTTGCATAAAGTTTCGAATTTGAAATATTTTCGGATGGAATTCAAATCTTTTCAAAACCCTTTTCATTTATTTAAATGGAAGAAGTCATATCATCTTAACTCTAGGGTTTTGTGATGAAATGAATTTGAATTCATGGGGATCAAAATGAAAGTGAAAGTTTTGGGAAAGTCATTTCATTCCCTCTCATTCAACTTTCAAAAAGTGTCAAATTTCACTCAATTTCACACAAGCAACCACACCATAATCAAACAAACAAGCATAAATATTTATTTAATATAACATTCCAAAATTTAGAATTTTGGGATGTTACAAACCTACCACACTTAAAATGAATCTCGTCCTCGATATTCGAAGAGGCTAGCAAGAAAAGGTTAGGGTTTGGAGGTCTTCCAGCAAATCCATCGACCAAAGAGGTCTGGGGTGCTACCATACTTGAAAGCAATGCTATGGTTCTGACAAAATTCATGTACTCCATCCTTTCGTTTGACAGTGTCAGTCTTCTAATATTCTCTGGAATAACTCTTTCACTGGTGCTCTCCCGGTCGGGGCATGACCGTTTTTCTCAAAATCTTGTGTCCTCTCAATCCTGGTGAGGTTCTTCCGAAGAGTGGGTCTTCATATGTGAAATGTCTGTCGTCAATACTAAGAAACTATTGGAACCTGCTGGCGGTCAACAATTTATGGCTTCTCCAGCGGAAAAAACATGGCCGGGGTTGAATCTCACCGTATATCCTACGATTGGCAACGGTTGCCTGTAAAGGGTTCCATCGTCCTACCATTCTATGGTCTTATGGCTTGATGTGTCGACACTCTTCTAAGGTTTTCAAGGCTCTCTGATTTTCCATCAACATATGATAGTTCATGATAGAAGTCTCCGGTATGGGGGCCAATCCATCCCGTACTTGAACCATTACTACATGTGCAGACATCGAATCATGTATTTTAACACTTGGGCATACTCACAAGCATTGCAGAATTTCTCTTGTCGACGAACTGACTTCAAATAAATCCATTGTTTCTGCAACCTGAACAAGACATCTAGCGTTTCTTCACAACTCTTGGGTTTTTGTATCCTCCTAAAAATGTCGGCTAATTAACTCAGGGTTTTCTTCCGAAATATCTTTCTTTAGCAAGAGTGTGCTTTCTTCTTATTAACTCCTGGGCCTGTGGGTTATGGCCCACTTCAACTCTTTTACAAGTTTAACTCATCCTTCCGAGGATTATCATTCCATATTCCAACATTACATCTCCTTTAAATCCAATAGTACTTCTTCCTTCATACCCTTGTGGTGACGATCATACAAAACTCCAACTTATTTGGTCCAGCTCCCTTCTATGGACTGTCATGGATAACACATTTCTTTCTTCATCGATCCTGTGGCTTTACGGAGTACTACCACACCAAAAAAATGCACTATTTTATCCATAAATCATATTATTTTCATATCAAATCTTTTATTACATCCTTAACCATTTTTTGTAAATCCAAATTCCAAAAAGTACTTTATTACAAATGCTGCCATCCACATGGTTTGGTATGGTCAGGCATTACTTCCAACTTTATTCATTTTTCCTCCTTGAGGATTCTTCAGTCCCACTGGAATTGTGCGACATGTGCCTTGAAATGTTCAATCTTTTGTTTCATCATGGTGTCCTTGAGCTTCATCTCCATTAGCTCTGCGTGCACTTCTCTTAGGTATTCCTGAGTATAACGGAGTCTTGCTTCAAGTATTTCTCCGATCTGGCGTATGGCTTCCATGGCTGCTTCATGAACAGCGTCGAAGAAAGTTTCTTGTGGTACATGTGAGATGAAAAAGTACTGCCCCATCGTCTTTGGGCAAACTCCTTTCATACGGTGGAGGTGTACCTCCACATACCAAAGTTCCACTCCCTTTTGCATGAAGGGGTAGCCTTTCTAGACTGCATCTCCTTCAAGGTGAACATGCTTCATCATGTCCTTCAGGATCTTCGGGTAATCATGATCACTTGTCAGGGTCATGATCGTTTCCGGGCCCTTAAGGGAAGACTCATAAAGGGTTTTCATCTGCATGTGTAGGATAATAGGGGTACTCAGAACAAAGAATGTATATCCATGGGGAAATTTTAATTGTCTCCAGAAAACTTTGGTGTTTGGCTGTCCATGGGTTCGAGGTTTCGGAGTCTGGTTGAGATAGAAAGAGAAAGCAAATACCCACCCATCAACAAACAAATCCTAGCTCAAAATAAAAAAGTACCGTTTGTAATGGACCGTTCTACTATGGTTTCGTTTCTACATCTTCATTTCTTCAGGTGTTCAATGCTCGGGAGTTTCCAATTCCTGATGCTTTTCCCATATGAAGGCCTTCTACCATTCTTCCATAACTTACGTCTCTCAAGCTTGAAATAACAAGCCTACGAATATCGCATCTATCCAACCATTCAATAAACACAGAAAATAATAGCAACCAAGCATTCATTTATTCAATCAATTCTATAGTATCGCCACCCACATAAGTTGATGGTCAGATACTTAAATCGAGAAAGCGTTCATCTTTATTTCTCTCATGGTGGGCTACAACTAAGCTAATTTATTGGGAACTTGGTCATTGTCCCCACTGGGGCTTCTTCTGTGTGGACTTGATCTCCTCCAATTCTTCTGCTAGATTTTCCTTGTCAACGCAGAGTTTCTTGTGACGACCCTATATGTCCTGAAGTTGTTCCTTGAGCTTATGGATCTCAACGTCCTTTGCATGAGACATGGTCCTGTTGTTTTTCAGTTCCTGACGTATTCTCGGGATCTCGAGGTTCTCCTCCTCTAGCTTGTTTACCTTCAGTCTCTGAGTCTTGACCTGTTCTCGTAGGGCTTCATTGTCAAACAGGGCTTCCAGGAGGTCCATCTGAAGATTCTTGACATATTGTTTTAGATCATGATTGTACACTAATAGTGGGGAGAACTTGATCTTCTGCGCTTCCGTCAAGTCAATACTTGCTCCATCAAACTTCTGCCATCCAATCCTTCCAAAGAGGTGTGGGTTTAGTGCAGCACGATGACGATAGCATAAGCGTGCAATAGCATCATGGACGGCAGTGTTGATGCCCATATCACAGTCACCGTTTATAGTTCCAAAGCTGATGTCTGCAGTCTTGGGGTCTTCTTTACGGCCAAAAACTTGGGTCTTGACTCCCCATGATCTAGACGTCCTATTAGTTGCCTTGATCTCAGGTATCGGTAGCTTCAGTAGCCTGACTAACTCCACAAGGAAGGGGCCTCCAAGAACCTTCTCGTAGTGTTCTCTTTTGTTCAGAACGTAGCTCTCCATTTATAGTTTGCAATAAGGAAGGTTCAGTAAAAGAAATCAGGTGTTACGAGAGTAGTACAGAACAAAGGTCATTCCTATTGGGGTCCTCATATTACTAACTCATTTCGTAGGGTCACGTCCTACAGCCAACATGTGCTCTGATACCATATCTATAGCTACCCGACCTCAAACGGTCAAGCCTCTGTGTATCTGTGCCATCCCTGGATCGGTATGCTGGCACACACAGTACATCAATGTATATACCAAAGTGCAATCACATGTATAACTAACGTAAAACTGATACATACCTCATAATTCTCAGCGGAAACAAACAGTCGGGTGTGGAGTCCCATCAACGCCATCGGCAGGTTGAGTGTAGACTGTAACCCTGTACTGTACTCTTACTCGTCAGAAGAAACATATCTGCAACATGAGATGTTGCAGTCGTGTAGGTCAGTACATTGAATGTACCAGCAAGATCACCGTAAGAAAAACAGATAATAAACTATACTATATGCAATATGGCTTTGTGGCTCTGTATCTGAGTTTTGTGTGCATAAAAGCTGGTTTTATTTTCCCTACAACAAAGGAATTATCCAGAGTCTGTACTATGGAGTTTTCTATAATGCCATGGTTCGGCCAACCGAGGTCTCATAGCCCAAATCATCATAAGTTGCCCACATTTAAGTTATCAGTCCAGTGTTGAGAGTTCCGATATAGATCCAAGTCCAGAGGCTCAATTTGTCCGTAACCGGGGACACAGCTAATCGATTAGGTTTTAACCCTCTGCAGAGGCTTTACACTTTACCCGCAAGATTCGATCCCTCTTTTTATGTTCTCGCACTTCAGGTTGTTTGAGAACAAGACGACCGAAACATGGTCTTCCGAAGAGTTCCCCTGACCACTGTCCGGTGCTCATCCATTCCTACTGTAGTTCTACATCTGCTAGCACCATCCCAGGCAGAGTCACCACTAGGGTCAACCAAGCCAGAGCCCATAGTGGCTTGCGGTTGCACAGGTAAGCTTCCGGGCATGAAGTATTCTTCCGTCTCTTTGAGTCTGGGTGAAACTTTCCACAAGATGTCATGGCGCTTCTCCATGCATCCCGGCCATCCACTGGTTCCTCCAGGGTGCCCGTCAACCATCCTTCACCCAGTAGTGTGTATTGAATTCTTGTATCGAGTCTCGAAATCTTGAGGCCTTGGAGTCCTGAAGATGCAGTCCTTGCCGATGCCATCATGAAGTTGTCGCCATTGACGTAGAGTCCTCCTTCTTCAGACCACTCTCATGCACTCATACCAAACCCCGTCTACTATACCATAGCATTAAAACTATATAATGTCCCGGGCTTGGTAACAGGGAGATGGGTTTCTACCTCATGCATTCTACTCAACTACAAGATTCAATAACACTACTGGAGGGATTGTTGAAAGGGTGCTACTACATGCAAATAAAACATAGGTATGGAAAACATGGACAAGTGAACTTGCCTGGTATTACTTGATGAAGATAATAACGCTCTCGGAATCTTTGATAAACTATTCGTGACTCCGAGAAAATCTATATAGTCAAACATTATACTCGCATAAACAATAATCCTAGCAAACAATACTAGCAATCAACATAACAATCAAAAAGCCATAACTAAAACAATAATGAAGTCAAAGAAAACCAAATAGAATTCCAAAGAAAACTTCACGAAAACAAGGGAGAAACCAACTCACACAATAACAGTCAATACTTTCTTATTAAAACTAAATTACTCTAATAACTTTTATACAGCTTGGAAAATATAATTCTAATAAAACAAGAACAAAATAATTTACTAAAGCATTTACTAGCAAAAAGAACTAGTATGAAAACTATTGTAACTGACTAGTTAACACCAGAACATCTATAACAACTAGCAAAACACCAAAACAATAGTAAACAATACTAAAATAATTATCAAACTAATTTACTCCTAAATAACAGAATTAATGACAACATATAATGAAGTGGCAAAAATAATTACTTTTGAAACTAATGAAACTACTTTTATCAACTATCACTATGAACTAAACAAACAAATACTAGAACAGTAGCTAAACACTAATAAATAACTACAAAAATTTATCTACTGCAGTCTAACATAAACGTATGATAACATGTAAAAATTTACAAAAATAATTAACTAAAAATAATTAAAAACACTAATTATATGACTAAAACAACTACATAAGCAAAACAGTACTATTTTTGCAACAAACCTAACTTAAAATAAACTAAAAATAAATAACTATATGCTACTGGATAAACAAAACAATAACAAAGCAGTAGCAAAAAAGAATCAGTCAAATATCTATTTCTAAACACAAGTTAGATCAAATACAAGGATTTAAGAGAATTTGATCAAGTTCAAATTTAAATAGTCAAACCTAAAAACTATTTACCTATTCAGAAACTTTACAAAATTTGTGATCTAACGCAATTGGAATCACTCAATTTGGATATGTATACTAACAGATATGAATTTTCTAAGATCGCTATTTTTCTGAAAAGAAGAATTACGGGATTTCTTTGATCTCACCAGAGTAGTCGCCGGAGTTGGGGAAGAAGACCGGATCCGAGGTTGTGGGGGCTCCTAGAGGAAGGAGAGAACAGAACGGTGCAAAGGAGATCTCAGCAACCTTAGGGGAGGCCGAGGAAGTACCAACCAAGCCTCGGGCGGCGATGGAGAAGCCGCCGGAGTTTACGAACTCCGATGAGAAATTATGTGGGATAGGGAGGGGGATAAGCTCCCATAGGAGAGGGCTTTGGGCGAGGGGAAAGAGGGCAACACGAGGAAGGTATTTATAGGGCGAGGTGGTGTCCAAATGCGTGCAGCCATGGCGAGCAAAAAAAGGCAAGTGCGGAGCTCCAGCGAGAATATCCAGGGCATTAATGGCCTTTTACTTGGAGAAGGAGGTGTAGGGGAAGGAGGTGGATCCATTCAGAGGATTCTTGGGGAAGGGGAAGGAGGGAAGGGAGTGGGGCGCGGGGTGGGTGCATGCGTTCTGCTCCTGTAGGTGTAGGTACAGGAACGATTGTAGGAGGAAGACGACCTGTTGGGTGGTGGAGGGGGGCCGGGCCTGGTGCGGCTGGGCTTCGGTCAGATTTTTCTGTCTTTAAACATAGACAAGGAAAACTGAAATAAAGAGCAATAAAAAACTATTATATAGGCATATTATATATCAAAAGTTTCAGAAAAATAATTTCTAAAACATGAAAACATTTTCAGAGGCAAATATAATCTACAATAATTCCAAATTGGAAGGGAGTTTCAAAATACTTCCAAATGACTTTAAATTGGATTCTTTGTAACTTCCAACTCATATTTCATATAATTTAAGAAGTCACTTTATCTTCTCTCGTGAAAACCATTGAGTTGCATAAAGTTTCGAATTTGAAATATTTTCGGATGGAATTCAAATCTTTTCAAAACCCTTTTCATTTATTTAAATGAGAGAAGTCATATCATCTTCACTCTAGGGTTTGTGATGAAATGAATTTGAATTCATGGGGATCAAAATGCAAAGTGAAAGTTTTGGGGAAGTCATTTCATTGCCTCTCATTCAACTTTCAAAAAGTATCAAATTTCACTCAATTTCACACAGGCAACCACACCACAATCAAACAAGCAAGCATAAATATTTATTTAATATAACATTCCGAAATTTAGAATTTTGGGATGTTACAAATGGATGGGAGCATCGAAGTCTCAAAAGAGAGGGGCGGGGCTTTCTTATGCAAAGTTATAGCTTTAAAGAACACTAATGGACAAGAGGTAGAACTTATCTGCTTGGCTCACTGGGGACCGCAGTGCCGGGCAATGTTCTCAAATCTTTGTCGAAGCCAAGTCCACGGCAGGAACCTGCAACTTCATGAAGATGAGAATGAATGTAGGATGTGATCCTATCTATATGCATATGCATGTGCTCATGAAATGCCTATGCAGTGATCTTGGAATGCTCGTGCATGCATGCAATCTCGGTCGGGGGCCCCTGTCACGCCCAAGATGCGGCTATATCTCCCACGTGCCGAGGCACGACTTAGAGGCATAACCGCATTTTGGTATTGTCGCAAGAAGGGTCATCTTCACACAATCCCATGTACAGGAACAAGGAAGTACATAGTTGGCTTACAATCGCCATGTCACACAATGACCAAATATTCATACATTAATCAGAGTACACACAAGGTCCGACTAGGGACGAATCCAAATGAAAAGAAGACAACCCCAAATGCTAAATCCTGATCACGTCCCTACTGGGCACCACTACTGATCATCCGGAAAGGACACATAGTAACGGTCAAGGTCTTTGTTGAACTCCCACTTGAGTTCGGTGGCATCACCTGCAGTAGTATCATTGGCACCTGCAACTGTTTGGTAGTATCTGTGAGTCACGAGGACTCCGCAATCTCAAAACCCGCGAGATCAAGACTATTTAAGCTTATAGTTAGGGTGTGGTTATGAGGTGGAGTTGCAACAAGCACTAAGCAAATGTGGTGGCTAAAATACGAGTACAAGAGTAAGATGAGAAACTACGCAACGGTCATAAAATGGAAGTGATCCTGAACTACTTACATTCAAACATAAGCCCACCGTGTTCTCTTCCCAAACCTTGTCGAAAATAGACCATCACAATTACACACGCGGTTGGTGTATTTTAATTAAGTCAAGTGTCAAGTTTTCTACAACCGGATATTAACAAATTCCAATCTGAAAGAAATATGCTCTAGAGGCAATAATAAAGTTGTTATATATATTTTCTTATATCATGATAAATGTTTATTATTCATGCTAGAATTATATTAACCGGAAACTTAGTACATGTGTGAATACATAGACAAACAGTGTGTCCCTAGTATGCCTCTACTTTACTAGCTCGTTAATCAAAGATGGTTAAGTTTCCTAGCCATGTACATGTGTTTTCATCTGATGAACGGGATCACATCATTAGAGAATGATGTGATGGACAAGACCCATCCGTTAGCTTAGCACTGTGATCGTTTAGTTTATTGCTATTGCTTTCTTCATGACTTATACATGTTCCTATGACTATGAGATTATGCAACTCCCGAATACCGAAGGAACACTTTGTGTGCTATCAAACATCACAACACAACTGGGTGATTATGAAGATGCTCTATAGGTGTCTCCGATGGTGTTTGTTGAGTTGGCATAGATCGAGATTAGGATTTGTCACTCCATGTATCGGAGAGGTATCTCTGGGCCCTCTCGGTAATGCACATCACTACGAGCCTTGCAAGCAATGTGACCAATGAGTTAGTCATGGGATGATGCATTATGGAACGAGTAAAGAGACTTTCCACTGACGAGATTGAACTAGCTATGATGATACCGACGATCGAATCTTGGGCAAGTAACATACCGATGACAAAGGGAACAACGTATGTTGTTATGCGGTTTGACCGATAAAGATCTTCGTAGAATATGTAGGAACCAATATGAGCATCCAGGTTCCGCTATTAGTTATTGACCGGAGATGTGTCTTAGTCATGTCTACATAGTTCTCGAACCCGTAGGGTCTGCACGCTTAATGTTGGATGACGATATGTATTATGAGTTATGTGATTTGATGTACCGAAGGTTGTTCGGAGTCCCGGATGAGATCACAGACATGACGAGGAGTCTCAAAATGGTCGATACATAAGAATTGATATATTGGAAGGTTATATTCGGACACCGGAAAGGTTCGAAGTGTATCGGGTATTTTCTGGAGTACCAAGAATCGGAACCCCCCGGGGGATTAATGGGCCACAATGGGCCTTAGTGAAGAAGATAGAGGGCCGGCTAGATATGGCGCCCCCCTTGCCCAGTAAAAATTGGACAAGGGGAAGGGGGGCGCCCCCTCCTTCCTTCTCTTCTCTCCTCTATCCCTTCTTCTCCTTCTTAGACTAGGAAAGGTGGAAACCTACTCCTACTAGGAGTAGGATTCCTCCCCCCTTGGCGCGCCCCTTGTGGCCGGCCGGCCTCCTCCTCCCCTCCTTTATATACGGGGGAGGGGGCACCCCATAGACACACAAGTTGATCTTTAGCCGTGTGTGGTGGCCCCCTCCACAGTTTTCCACCTCGGTCATATTGTGGTAGTGCTTAGGCGAAGCCCTGCGTCGGTAACTTCATCATCACCGTCAACACGCTGTCGTGCTGACGAAACTGACCCTCGGCCTCAGTTGGATCAATAGTACGAGGGACGTCACCGAGCTGAACGTGTGTAGATCGTGGAGGAGCCATGCGTTCGGTACTTGATCGGTAGGATCGCGAATACGTTCGACTACATCAACCGTGTTACTTGACGGTTCCGCTTTCGGTCTACGAGGGTACATAGACACACTCTCCCCTCTCATTTCTATCCATCTCCTAGATAGATCTTGAGTGATTGTAGGAATTTTTTTGAAATACTTCATTCCCCAATAGTGGCATCCGAGCCAGGTCTATGCGTAGATGTTATATGCACGACTAGAACACAAAGAGTTGTGGGCGATAATAGTCATACTGCTTACCAACATGTCGTACTTTGATTCGGCGGTATTGTTGGATGAAGCGGCCCGGACCGACATTACATGACCGCGTTCATGAGACTGGTTCTACCGACGTGCTTCGCACACAGGTGGCTAGTGGGTGTCTGTTTCTCCAACTCTAGTTGAATTGAGTGTGACTACGCATGGTCCTTGTTGAAGGTTAAAACAACACACTTGATGAAAAATCGTTGGGGTTTTTGATGTGTAGGTAAGAATGGTTCTTGCTAAGCCTGTAGCAGCCACGTAAAACTCGCAACAACAGAGTAGAGGACGTCAAGACGTGATTATATAATTTTTTTTGCAGGGCATGTTGTGATGTGATATGGTCAAGACGTGATTATATAAATTATTGTATGAGATGATCATGTTTTGTAACAAAGTTATCGGCAACTGGCAGGAGCCATATGGTTGTCGCTTTATTGTATGAAATGCAATCGACATGTAATTACTTAACTTTATCACTAAGTGGTAGCAATAGTCATAGAAGCAATAGTTGGCGAGACAACAACGATGCTTCGCTGGAGATCAAGGTGTCAAGCCGGTGACGATGGTGATCGTGACGGTGCTTTGGAGATGGAGATCAAAGGCACAAGATGACGATGGCCATATCATATCACTTATATTGATTGCATGTGATGTTTATCCTTTATGCATCTTATTTTGCTTAGTACGGTGGTAGCATTATAAGATGACCCCTCACTAAATTTCAAGGTATAAGTGTTCTCCCTGAGTATGCATTGTTGCTACAGTTCGTCGTGTTGAGACACCACGTGATGACCGGGTGTGATAAGCTCTACGTTCACATACAATGGGTGCAAGACAGTTTTGCACAAGCAGAATACTCGGGTTAAACTTGACGATCCTAGCATATGTAGATATGGACTCGGAACACTGAGACTGAAAGGTCGAGCGTGAATCATATAGTAGATATGATCAACATAGTGATATTCACCAATGAAAACTACTCCATCTCACGTGATGATCGGACATGGTTTAGTTGATATGGATCACGTGATCATCTAGATGACTAGAGGGATGTCTATCTAAGTGGGAGTTCTTAAGTAATATGATTAATTAAACTTTAATTTATCATGAACTTAGTACTTGATAGTATTTTACATGTCTATGTTGTTGTAGATAAATGACCTGTGCTGTTGTTATGCATTCCTAGAGAAAGCTAAGTTGAAACATGATGGTAGCAACTACACGGACTGGGTCTGTAAATTGAGGATTATCCTCATTGCTGCACAGAAGAATTACGTCCCAGAAGCACCGCTAGGTGCAAAGCCCGTTGTAGGAGCAACACCAGATATTATGAACATTTGGCAGAGCAAAGCTGATGACTACTCGATAGTTCAGTGTGCCATGCTTTACGGCTTAGAATCAGGACTTCAATGACGTTTTGAACGTCATGGAGCATATGAGATGTTCCAGGAGTTGAAGTTAATATTTCAAGAAAATGCTCGGATTGAGAGATATGAAGTCTCCAATAAGTTCTACAACTGCAAGATGGAGGAGAATAGTTCTGTCGGTGAACATATAGTCAGAATGTCTGGGTACCACAACGACTTGACTCAACTGGCAGTTAATCTTCCTGATGATAGTGTCATTGACACCGTTCTTCAATCACTGCCACCAAGCTACAAAAGCTTCGTGATGAACTATAATATGCAAGGGATGGATAAGACAATTGCCGAGCTCTTCACAATGCTTAAGGCTGTGGAGGTAGAAATCAAAAAGGAGCATCAAGTGTTGATGGTTAACAAGACCACTAGTTTCTAGAAAAAGGGCAAAGGGTAGAAGGGGAACTTCAAGAAGAATGGCAAGCAAGTTGCTGCTCAAGTGAAGAAGCCCAAGTCTAGACCTAAGCCTGAGACTGAGTGCTTCTACTTCAAAGGGATTGGTCACTGGAAGCGGAACTGCCCCAAGTATTTGGCGGATAAGAACAATGGCAAAGTGAAAGGTATATTTGATATACATGTTATTGATGTGTACCTTACTAATGCTCGCAGTAGCGCCTGGGTATTTGATACTGGTTCTGTTGCTAATATTTGCAACTTGAAACAGGGGCTACGGATTAAGCGAAGATTGGCAAAGGATGAGGTGACGATGCGCGTGGGAAATGGTTCCAAAGTCGATGTGATCGCGGTCGACACGCTACCTCTACATCTACCTTAGGGATTAGTATTAGACTTGAATAATTGTTATTTGGTGCCAGCGTTAAGCATGAACATTATATCTGGATCTTGTTTGTTGCGAGACGGTTATTCATTTAAATCAAAGAACAATGGTTGTTCTATTTATATGAGTAATATCTTTTATGGTCATGCCCCCTTGATGAGTGGTCTATTTTTATTGAATCTCAATAGTAATGATACACATATTCATAGTATTGAAGCCAAAAGACATAAGTTTAATAATGATAGGGCAACTTATTTGTGGCACTGTGTTTAGGTCATATCGGTATAAAGCGCATGAAGAAACTCCATGTTGATGGGCTTTTGGAATCACTTGATGCTTGCGAACCATGCCTCATGGGCAAGATGACTAAGACTCCATTCTCCGGAACAATTGAGCGAGCAACAGACTTGTTGGAAATAATACATACTGATGTATGCGGTCCAATGAGTGTTGATGCTCACGGCGGGTATCGTTATTTTCTGACCTTCACAGATGATTTAAGCAGATATGGGTATATCTACTTGATGAAACAAAAGTCTGAAACATTTGAAAAGTTCAAAGAATTTCAGAGTGAAGTGGAAAATCATCGTAACAAGAAAATTAAGTTTCTACGATCTGATCATGGAGGTGAATATTTGAGTTATGAGTTTGGTCTTCATTTGAAACAATGCGGAATAGTTTCGCAACTCACGCCACCTGGAACACCACAACATAATGGTGTGTCTGAACATCGTAACCGCACTTTATTAGATATGGTGCAATCTATGATGTCTCTTACTGATTTACCGCTATTGTTTAGGGGTTATGCTTTAGAGACGGCTGCATTCACGTTAAATAGGGCACCATCGAAATCCGTTGAGACGTCACCATATGAACTATGGTTTGGCAAGAAACCCAAGTTCTCGTTTCTTAAAGTTTGGGGTTGTGATGCTTATGTGAAAAAGCTTCAACCTGATAAGCTCAAACCCAAATCAGAGAAATGTGTCTTCATAGGATACCCAAAGGAGACTGTTGGGTACACCTTCTATCATAGAACCGAAGGCAAGATATTTGTTGCTAAGAATGGATCATTTCTAGAGAAGGAGTTTCTCTTGAAAGAAGTGAGTGGGAGGAAAGTAGAACTAGATGAGGTAACTGTATCTTCTCCCTTATTGGAAAGTAGGTCATCACAGAAATAAGTTCCAGTGATTCCTACACCAATTAGTGAGGAAGCTAATGATGATGATCATGAAACTTTTGATCAAGTTACTACTGAACCTCGTAGGTCAACCAGAGTAAGATCCGCACCAGAGTGGTATGGTAATCCTATCCTGGAGGTCATGTTACTTGACCATGACGAACCTACAAACTATGAGGAAGCGATGATGAGCCCAAATTCCACGAAATGGCTTGAGGCCATGACATCTGAGATGGGATCCATGTATGAGAACACAGTGTGGACTTTGGTTGACTTCCCGATGATCGGAAAGCCATAGAGAATAAATGGATCTTCAAGAAAAAGACGGACGCTGGCGGTAATATTACTTTCTACAAAGTTAGACTTGTTGCAAAAGGTTTTTAACAAGTTCAAGGAGTTGACTACGATGAGACCTTCTCACCCGTAGTGATGCTTAAGTCCGTCTGAATCACGTTAGCAATTGTCGCACTTTATAATTATGAAATTTGGCAAGTGGATGTCAAAACTGTATTCCTTAATGGATATCTTAAAGAAGAGTTGTATATGGCGCAACCGGAAGGTTTTGTCGATCCAAAATGTGCTAACAAAGTGTGCAAGCTCCAGCGATCCATTTATGGACTGGTGCAATGTAACACCCACGATGCGGCTATATCTCCCACTTGTCGAGGCACGACTTAGAGGCATAACCGCATGGTGGTTTAGTTGCAAGTGGGGTAATCTTCACACAATCCCATGTACTGAATAAGAAAGGTGTAAAGAGTTGGCTTACAATCGCCACTTCATACAATACATAAATAATTCATACATCATCCAAATACACTCATAGACCGACTACGGTCAAAACCTGAATAAAAAGGAAGATAAACACCAAATGCTAGATCCCCGATCGTCCCAATTGGGCTCCACTACTGATCAAAAGGAAACAAAACAAAACAACGACCAAGATCTTCATCGAGCTCCCACTTGAGCTGGGTTGCGTCACCTGCACTGGTATCATCGGCACTTACAACTATTTAGAAGTATCTATGAGTCACGAGGACTCAGCAATCTCACACCCGCGAGATCAAGACTATTTAAGCTTCTGGGTAGGGCAAGGTCATGAGGTGGAGCTGCAGCAAGCACTAAGCAAATATGGTGGCTAACATACGCAAATAAGAGCGAGAAGAGAAGCAACGCAACAGTCAAGAAGCTAGACGTGATCAAGAAGTGATCCTGAAACTACTTAGGCACAACCATAACACAAGAGTCGTGTTCACTTTCCGGACTCCGCTGAGAAGGGACCATCACGGCTACACACGCGGTTGATGCATTTTAATTATGTCAAGTGTCAAGTTCTCTACAACCGGATATTAAGAAATTCCCATCTGCCACATAACCGCGGGCACGGCTCTCGAAAGTTTATACCCTGTAGGGGTGTCCCAACTTAGCCCATCACAAGCTCTCACGGTCAATGAAGGATATTCCTTCTCCCGGAAAGACCCGATCAGTCTCGGAATCCCGGGTACAAGACATTTCGATAATGGTAAAACAAGACCAGCAAAGCCGACCGAATGTGCCGACAAATCCCGATAGGAGCTGCACATATCTCATTCTCAGGGCACACCGGATGAACACTACGTACAGCTAAAACCATCCCTCAAGTTTCTCTGAGGTGGCACAGCAAGTGGCTCTATTTTGGCCAACACTCAGAGGAGCACTGGCTCGAGGGGGTTAAAATAAAGATCACCCTTGAGCTCGTGAAACCCCAAGGGAAAGTTATAGGTTGTTAGGCAAATGTAAAATCAAGGTTGGGCCTTGCTGGAGGAGTTTTATTCAAAGCGAACTGTCAAGGGGTTCCCATAACACCCAACCGCGTAAGGAACGCAAAATCAAGGAACATAACACCGGTATGACGGAAACTAGGGCAGTAAGAGTGGAACAAAACACCAGGCATAAGGCCGAAACTTCCACCCTTTACCAAGTATATAGATGCATTAATTAAATAAGAGATATTGTGATATCCCAAAATCATCATGTTCCAACATGGAACCAGCTGCAACTTCACCTGCAACTAGCAACGCTATAAGAGCGGCTGAACAAAAGCGGTAACATAGCCAAACAACGGTTTGCTAGGAAGGTGGGTTAGAGGCTTGACATGGCAATATGGGAGGCATGATATAACAAGTGGTAGGTAGTGCGACATAGCGATAGAACGAACAACTAGCAAGCAAGGATAGAAGTGATTTCAAGGGTATGGTCATCTTGCCTGAGATCCCGCAAGGAAGAAAAACGAGTCCATGAAGAAGGCAAACCGACGTAGTCGAACGAATCCTCACAACTCCGGACCGAAACCGAAGCTAACGAGAGAAGCAACCGGAAAGAACAAGCAACATAGTAAACAGCCATCACATAAACATGGCATGATGCACAACCAAGTATGACGCATGTCCAGTTTAATGAGGCATGGCAATATGGCAAAGCAAAGTGCAACAAACAATACTACAAATTATGTGGAGCTCAATATGCAACGAGTTGCATATTGACGAAACACCACATCAATTATTTAGTTCTCTCTCTCATTTATGTACCCAACAATATTAAAAGTTATTAAACATGGCAAGGGGTGAAGCATATGACAACTACCTATCTAGGCAAGTTTAAATGAGTCCGGAACAACAAACAACAATTCCGGAAAATCCCCATGTGCATAGTTTGAATTTGCTACTGTTCTGCCCTAAAACATATTTTAATGTTGTTAAAGAGTAAAACAAAGTGCACCAAGTTAATCGAGACATTTTTCCACCCCATTTACATATAGAGTTTATTAAATTTGGAGCTATGTTTATTTAATTATGAAATAAATCATTTTAACATGGCATCTATGCAAAATTAAACAAACAACAAGTTTCAAAATTTTAAATATGGATGAGAATTGGAAAATATTAAACTAGATGAAATTCTAAGCACTTTTCATATTTAAACCATTTTAAACCGATGCACGATTATTTACTTGTGAGCAATTTAAAATAATGGCATCCTCTTGTAATTATGCATGCACTGGATAAATGGAAAATCGCACGGACCAAAAAAAGAAAATAAAAAACACTACATGGGCTGAATCTGGATCTGGGCAAGGGTTGCTCACATTGGGTCAAGCCCAGCTGAGCCTAGAGGCATGGCGCAGTCCACGCGGGTGAGAAAGGCGCGGTCAACGCCCGTGTGGCTATGCCGGTTGGTTCGAAGCAGGGGCCATGGCTGCCTTGTTCGTCGTTGCCAGCGAGGTAGATGGCTGGCGCGGGCTCATGGGCATGGGGGAGGCACGGCTACGGCAGGCAGGGGCCGGAGACGGCACGACCGAGCGGCGCCGATCCGGTGCTCGGACTAGTCGAAGGCGAGTTCTGAAGGGCGGCGTCCATGCGTTGGGGCGACGTGCTCCTCGTTCCCGACGACAAGGCTCGCGATGGAGGCGGTTAGTGGAAACTGGCAAGGGCCGATACTCGGAGGAGGTCGAGGGCGGCTTGAGGCCACGGTGGCAGCGGCTTGCGGAGGCACTGGGGCTCCGGCAAGCGACAGGGAGGCCGGCAGGAGGAGGGACGAGCAGGGCGGAGAGGAGGCAGCGGAACTTGGTGAGGTGGCGGAGGCAGGGCTTGTCGCCGACAGACGAGGTGAGGAGGAGCGAAGGCGGCCTGCACTGGTCCTTGGTGACGCGCGGGTGAAGGGGGCAGCAGATCGAGCCGGCGAGGTCAGTGCTCGTCCTCCTCCTCGCGACGTGATGTGGAGGTAGGGTGACACGGTCAACAGGTACGGGGCGACGCCAGCTGATCCGGGGCGGAGGTTGCGGATGACGGTGAGGAACTTGACCAGCGGCTGACTTCCAGTTCCATGGTGCTGGCGCGGCATCCTGTGAGAGCAAGCAGGGAGAGAGCGGGAGATCTTGAGAGAGAGGTAAACGGGAGGAGAAGGCAGTAGGAAAAAGGGAGGCAGGGAGAAGAAAGTGAAGGAGAGGGCGACGGGGTCCTGGTGGTCGTCGGCAGGGTTGTGCGGACGAGGTAGGAGGCTCGGCCTCGGGTGCCTGGTTGCGGGCGCGGGCGTCGGTGGGGATCGATGGATTTGGAAGTATCTGGTGGTGGCTGGTTGGTGCGAATGTGTAGCGACCTGACCTCAAACAGTCAAGCCTCTGTGCTTCCGCTTCATCCCTGGATCGTTAATGCTGACACACACAGTACTCGAGGATTTACAACAGAGTAGCAATCACACACTTATTACATCAAATGTCTCCAAAGAGAACTTATTACAATAATATGGCTTAAGGCCATCTAACACGATAACAGCGGAAGGCTTGGAAGATAAAGTGAGTCCATCAACTCTAACGACATAGTTGAGCTGCACGGCAATGACCTAACGAACCTTACTCCTCATCTGAAAAGTCTGCAACATAATATGTTGTAGCCCTAAAATGGGTCAGCACATGGAATATGCTGGCAATATAACACAGTAGAGCAAGAATAGAATAATGCTATCACTACGTGAATATTTGGCTGGTGGAAAGCTCTATGGTTATGGTTTTTGCGAAAAGCCAATTTTTTCCTACAACAAAGGAATATATTTTAATTTAACTATCATGGTAGTTGAAACATCATTGAGAAGGTTCCTCCAACTCAATCCCAATTAAAGTAATTAACAACCCAACAATGATTTAGAGTGATGAGATACTTAAGATACTCCAAGTACTAGATACTCAAGATAGTCCATAACCGGGGACACGGCTAACCATGATTAGTTTATACACTCTGCAAAGGTTTGTGCACTTTTCCCCACAAGACTCGATCTCCTCCGTAGGTTTTCTCGCACTACATGATGTTTGAGAAACAGATGACCGAGACACAGTCTTTCAGAAACATTAACTCTCTACTCCGGGCAGACCATACCAAACCTACAAACCCACTACCTGCTGATCCACCTCTTCAAGAGCTTCACGTAACTTACTCAACTATGATAGAGCCCATAATAGCTTGTGGCTGCACACGAAAGTCTCTAGCATGAATAATCTCAGTTCCCTTTGAGCCTGGGTGGCGGTCCATAGTAAGATCACACGGGTACTCTGGGATTTCCAATAATACAGGCAACACTGGGTACTCCAGGTGCCTCAATCCACCCAGATGTGTATTTAAGTTGCCACCTTAAGTTGAACCATTAATTATCAATCTCACATCTGTCATGGATTTCACTCACCCAAACCATGTCTACGAGCATATCATAGCAATATAAGCAATACGTAGAAGTAACTCCCAAGGGTTTGATAGTAACATGGCAATAGGTTCCTACCTCAATAACTACTTCCCAACCCACAAGTTAATGACATCCTAATCATGTAATGTTTTAGGATTGAATCTAATGCATAAAAACTGGGTATGGAAAGTATGATCAAAGTGTTACTTGCCTTGCTGACGATCCGCATAACCTAGAGACTCCAAATAACACGCTTCGCACTCCGGGAATTCTATCGCAACCAAACAATAGCATACATAAGAAATCAAGCAAAGAAAACACGGGTAAACCTCAAATAAGAAGATCTAACCAAAAAGTTCAACTTAAGAACTCCGGTTTGCAAAAAGAATCAAATCAAACGGAGCAACGAAACTCAAACGACGAAAGAAACAAGACCCGTTTTCTAATCTGGAACTAGGTCAAATTTTACAGTAGCAAAAACTTGTGCAAGTTGGTTAAACGAAAAGAGGGTCTCGAGACAAAGATCTAGGCACTTGAATCGCGTGATTCCGACTAACGAGCGAAAAGATAAACTAGAACGAAAATCGGATCAGAAATCACGATCAGAAATAAACGCGGATTAATCCGATAAAAGAAAACTGACGAACAGCCTAACGAACAAGCGTTCGTTATCTGTAACTAACGGGCGAAAACCGTTCGTTAAAATGAACGTCCGTTCGCTAAAAAGAAAACCGAAAAGAAAATCCGGTGAACCGAAAAAAACGACTAGGGTTTAAAAAAACCGAATCGGTTTTCTTTTAAAAAAATGGGAGACGGC
>NC_057806.1:167696572-167791831 GCF_018294505.1 Triticum aestivum
TTATCATCGGAAATGGATGGGACTCGTGGTAAGTCCACTTTTGAAGATGATATTGGACAGCAACTACCGAGAAGGGAAGCCCATGGGGAATTGGCACAATGGCGGTGCAAGCTGGGAACAAAATGCAACTATTGGGAATGTTCCAACCATCATATCTGCCTGAGATTCAGATCCGATTGGTGATAGGATACTTCAGACTCAGCATGTCTGAAAAGAAAGTTTGCAACACAAGTCAGTGAGATGGCGTTGCGAGATTCTCGAGGAATTAACTACGATAGCAAGCTCGAAAACATAAGCTGGTTCTGCTACAAACCTATGAACACGCTGTCCAAGACAAGCATGATCACATAGTAGTCTTACAATAAAACACTACCGGGTTCAGATGGGGAACCACCATTGAAATAGCAAAGTCTTGTGCATGTCCGTCTGGGCCCTTCGAGAATAGCATTTAAACTTCTTATCCTTGACCAAATCAATCAGTGGCTTCGTGTGCTAGGGATACATATAGAATGGAGGTTGCAAGTCTCCAAGCCATAGAATACTTCGCACATGTGCATGACTGACTTGGGATGATTCCAGAGGAAGCAAAACTAACTTTCTCGAATTCACGGCGGCAACTTTCACCTAATGCACATGAATCAAAGGTAGTCATTTCTTTCATCCAAACATATGCTTCATGAACGAAACACAAAGAAATTCTTACACAAGTTTCCAACACTAGCTTGATGTTCGACATGAGCTATGGAGAAGATAAGATGCTGCTGATGGGCTGAACAGCAACTCATCGTAATTTCCATATCACTGCAATTCCACCATTATGTCAACAATGTGATAGTATTGGTCAGACCAAAAGATGTAATGGTGTATGCTCGAGGGATCAACCATGAGTAAGACAACATTACGATTATCGTTGGTTCTAATTTGATTTGATGATAGCCCATGCACAAATCAAAGATTGGACAAGACAATAGGTCCAACAACTAATCACGAGGACCAATCAATGAGGATATCATCTTTCTTCAACACACACACACACACAAAAGATATCCCTTGACACGAACTAAGTCAAACAAGCTTTTATCTTCCAACTCTCCAAGTTATTGTTTGGCTTAACCAACTAGCTCAGGGGTATCCAACACAGATTCTTGGAGAATGGGTGGTTTGGAGGAAAACCAACATGATCACAAACTCAACATAGAATGATGATATTCAGAACATCACGAACCACCAATATGTTACTAAGCTCGAGAACAATCTTGCTTTTCAGAGCAAGACGATATGATCAAATAAGCAAGGGATTGAATAATCCTAACTCATTGATCGAAGAGTGCGCCGAAATAAGGGCTAGGTAGCAAAATCTATCTTAGAATGATGATTCAGTAACCAACACGCTAAGAACGAGAGTATTGTCCAATTACTACCAAGCAACTAGTGGCTAGGAGTATTGATTTCACACATCACGACTCACTTACCAGCATTCCGGTTACAATAACACGGGAGCCGAGGAATTAACAATGATGGCAAGAGGTATCACTGCGTCAAAAATTCATAAGAGATGGTGCAATTCCTATGATATTCTTGGCATGAATAGGGTAGAACTCCAAGGTAGAATAGAACAAAAGATAGATTGGCATTTTGATCTGCGGGATACAACTACTTTGACCAATCCTAGATATGGATGAGGTACTGGAGTTTGTTTCTCGTAGTCATTCTGGAATAGAATGGCTTGACGGACCACAAGAATAATAGGCATCGATGAACACAAATGCACACATACTCTTGGCTATCAACTGATAGAATATGGTCGAGATACGACTGAAGAGGAACAACTCGAGGAACATATAATTTTCTGAGTTGTGGATGCATAGATTAGTATGTCGAGCAAAGCTCAACATTTCTTCCGGACAACCCATGCAGAAAGGTAGGACAGGCAGATTCACAATGCAGAATGGAGAACTCATCAAGAGCACTCTGGTTGTGATCTTTTGGTTCAAAGAACTTCTGCCATAAGCGGTTCGTAGTGTTTGGAAGAAGGAACTACCACGGACCTCGAGGACTAATGCAAAGGTTACTAATATCCTAAAGGAACAAGCAAACACTACCAACAGAGATGTGCAGAATGACTCATGGGTTTCAGGAACCCATGGATAGAATACCTACTAAACTAGATGGCATCACGGGATGCTTTCAAGAATGATGGCCAGAATTATCACGCTGGGGATACCAAACATGGCTAGATTACTAGGTGATCCTCTAAGACACCTAGGGTCATAATAATAGCTCCAACATATATGTCAAGGCAATGGAGTACCTCAACAGACCGCTTAGTGTGCTTAACCTGGACCAAAAGGACATCGGAACGGGAAGAAGGGACTTGCAAATGCATCAGACTATTTAGAAACCTGGGATGACTCGGACAGCATAACGGCTGTAAATGCTCAAAATGATTTGAGACATCCTGCAAAATGGTGGCATAACCACTCAACATCACAAAATCAAGGTTCTGAGGCCAGCTTTGAACATATGGAAGTAGTAAAAACTGAACTGGGGCTTGAACTCAACAGTCCTAGGCAACTACGATTTAGTAACACGTCATCCTGAGAGATAGAAGAGAAGCCTAGTTCTTAATCCCGCAGAAAAGATAAGATGACTCAGATCAGAAGGTCATGAGGATAAGGAGTAAGAAGAGCCTTACGTTCCCATCCACAATCAATTCCCTTATATAACTAAAACATTTCTAGACACGACTTCGACCAGCTTGGCTTGGTAATCCTACAGGCAGTCAGGCTCTAATACCAAAGCTGTCAGGACCCCAATTCCAAGTCACATCGATCTAGCCGGTAACACCTCATATCACTTTGCGGCCTCACGCACGGTATTCCAACGGGTGTCGCCATACCATGGCCCGGGACCGTTTGCACCTTTTGGCTCACGTATATGATAGTGTCGCTAGCATCCATATGACACAGAACCCGGGCCGACATGACTAGTCATGAACCCAAAGTGGCACTAACTTACGGGAACAGGCATACATGAATCAACATCGAGCATGTCGGTCACCAGCGTGCGAATCCGGGTTATAGCACTGGGCTAATAGGACTCTGGGAACCCAGGCTGTAGCAGGCTAGGCAGGACTCCGGATGTCACCGTGTGACATTTCCCCGAAGGGACAGACACAGGAACGAAGTGAATCACATGCCGGCCAGTCAAGTGTTCTGGAGCAGTAGTGCTGGGCTAGCAGGACTCCGGTGAACCGGGCTGTAGCGGACTACTATGGCTCATGGAAGCACAAGACTACATTTCCCCATAAGAGAGGCTACTAAGGATAAACAACTAGGTTGTCGGATCCCACACATACCAAGCATTTCAATCATACACACAATATGCTCAATATGTGCAATACAACATGGCATCACAACAAGACTCTACGACTCAGAGTATTTATTCATTAGGCTCCGAGGAGCGAGATATTACAAACATGGGTCTCATGACCCAACATTCAGAGCATACAAGTCAAAGCACATGCGGAAACTTAACATGTCTGAGTACAGACATCTATAAATGAAAAAGGCTGAGAAGCCTGACTATCAACCAGATCCTCCTAAGGCACAAGATCGTAGCTGAGGTATCAAGCTAAATGTCGAAGTCCACACGGAACTACTAGTGAGACTGACGTCTCTTGCAAAAACATAAAATAAGCAAACGTGAGTACAAATGTACCCAGCAAGACTTACATCAGAACTAGCTACCTATGCATCGGTATCAATAAAGGGGGTGGTGGAGTTTGACTGCAGCAAGCCAGCTTGGACTCAGTGGCTATCCTGAACTACGACCGCGAGTAACTCTTTTGAGGTGGCGCACACGAGTCCACATATTCACCATGTCAATACTCCACTATGGCTCCGCTCCCGTCTCCCTACGAGAAGGCCATCCATAGCACTCACGCTTATCTTGCGCATTTTAGAGTATCCACGTTCACTTGTCTATGAACTATGCAAGGGGTCCAAGTTTCCATATCCGAGGAATCCGGCTATTCGAATAGATAATGATAACCCTGCAGGGGTGTACTTCTTCACACACGCTCTCGCCACTTACCACCATGTACACGTCGTGTATCTCAGCAACCTTCAAGCGGAAGCCTGGCGAGGGAGTCGGCCACGACCTGACTAACCAACAAGTCTCTAGTCCAGGTTTATCGCCTATTCGAGTTCCATCCGCAAGGAGATCCGGCTAGGGTGTCACTCACGGCCCCAAACAATGTGTACATGGTTCCCAAGCCAACCATCTGGGTGCCACTTGCTACACCGGGCCACTGTTCCTAGTCTGTCCCAAGCCCACCTGTACCGGGTGCCACTTGGTAGACTACTAACACTACCTACAAACACCAAAAACTAGTTGCAACTCCTGGACAGAGATCGAGTTGACACACACGCTCTCGCCACTTACCACCATGTACACATATCTCAGCAAGATTGTTCTCGAGCTTAGTAACATATTGGTAGCTCTCGAATCGACGGCGAGGAACCACGGTGGCCGGCGATGGAAAACGGCGATGCTTCCGATGTTGTGGCGCGTTCGTAGCTCCATGGCTTGGTGGACATGATGAGGAAGTCGAGGCGAAGCTCGTGGACACGTCGGAGAAGTGAGGGGGAGGCGGTGGCTGCGGCAGCAGTGAGCAGCAGCGTCAAGCTCCGCTCGGTGGGGGGAGAGGGAGCCAGAGGAGGGGAAGAAGGCGTGGGAGAGAGTGAGGGGGCACCAAGGGTCGCGTGGCATCCTCAGGGTGATGGGGAGACAGGCAGGGAGGCAGGAGGTGGCCGGCGCGTGCCGGCGTGCGGCGAGCAAACGCCCCTGTCCTACTGTCTCGAGGAGGAAGACGATAGGGAGGGCACTGGTGGGCTGGGCCGGCTGGTTACGGTGCTGGGCCAAAGTAAGTGGCCAGGTACTACCTCTCTCTCTCTCTCTTTTATTTCTGTTTTTTTTCTATTTTCTGCTGTTGTTTTTGATTTAGTAAAAATACTAAACCACTTGGTAAAATCCTGAAAATAATTTTAGGCACCTTTGAAATATTTTCCAACAGCCCTCAAGTACTTTCAGGATTATTTGGACAATTAAAAATATTTATAAGATTTAAATGTCCAAATTCAAATACTTATGTATTAATTCAAAAATCCAAAGTGTCCTAGAAAAATGTGCACCATTTTTGGCAGAGGTTCTAGGCCAATCCAAAGATGATGAACATTTTTTGGGAAGGCATTTTGGGTTCATTGAAAATATTTTTATTTGAACCTAGTTGAATTCTTTATGATGCTAGGGTTTGGTCAATCCCTATTTCAACTTAAATAGAATTTAAACATGATGCAACAAGATGCAAAACACCAGGCAGTACCATAAGCTAGGGATGTGACATAGACGTTTGCCCACGCGCGCGTCCTGGGCAGGCGGTGCACCCTCGATTTCAAGTATGACAGTGACGCGACCCTCTACATGAGGGTGTTTGGGGAAGATGGTCGCCGCGCCAGGTGCTGCCCCGAGGTCAACGACGACGAGGAGGTGCTTGGCCTCGGCGATGGTCGTGACGAGGATAAGGGCGAACCCGCCCTTGGGGCCGACCACGTCTCGTCCAGCTACGGCGGCTCTTCCTCCGGCGAAAGCTCAAGCAGCGGCGGTTATGACGAGCCGCCGCACCCGCTTCGAAGGCGGCATTGGTTCGTCTCTTCGCCGCGCTTCATGGGAGGGGTCTGGCTGAGCTCGGGACGGCGCCAAGAGCCCGCCCTCGCGGATTGCTGTAGGGGCACATGCCGCTTTTATTTCCATCTTCCTTTCCTTCCTGTTTTAAGAAAGAAGCCAGTATGGGCCCCCGAGGGGCATGCAACGAACTATGATTTCTCAAGTATTATGCTATGTTTATCGTTCGTGTGCTGTGTCGCAACATCGTTGTTTTATGTGGGGATAACTTAGCTTGACTTGCTCGGTGTAGCCTCCTCCTCATGAGGCGCTTGCTTCCTGGTGCTTGCCGAGGCCTCCTTGGCCTGGTAGGCGCTTAGGAACTACAAAAAATCATTAAGAGGCTTATCGTTCAGCCGATCCTTGGTCACAGGCGCCGCTGGCCTTGACCCAGCGCTTCGTATTGAGGTAGTCGAGGGGCACGGATTAGGAGAGGTGTGCCAGCTTGTGAGCTCGAACGAGGGTGCCTCGCAAAAAACAGACGAAAGGCAGAAAAGGAAAAACGCTATAGACGAAAGGCAGAAAAGGAAAAACGCTCACGAGGGCACCCGTCCAGCCCCCTCGCGAGGAATGCGAGAGAGAGAGAGTACAAGCTAAACTGAAGACGGAAACAGAGGTATAAGGTGACGGAACCAAATCAGCAAAAAACACTAGAAGCAAACTTCAATTAAAAGAGGTGAGTGAAATACGGAAAGCAAATGAAAAGCCGCGTCGGGCACTTAGTCTAGTCTTCATGTCTTCTCACCAGCGCGGAGCTAAGTGCTGCCACTAGGACGTGGGAGGGAGCCCCCGAGGCCCGAGGGCGGCACTCCTGAGACTCCGGGGCGTGTACAGCCCCACTCATTCTTATGTAAGAGTGTCACAGGCGGAGACCTTCACAGGCACGGGGCCTTTCTTCACAGGCGATGGGCCTTGCTTCATGGGTAGAACTTCCGGAGGTGATGGATCTTCCAGGCATTCTAGATCGGTACCCCTTCCTGTGTCTCTAGGCGCGCGGCGCCAGGTCTGGAGACATGCACGACCTTGAACGGGCCCTCCCACATGGGTGAGAGCTTATGCAGCCCTTCCCTGGAGAGCACCCGCCTCAGGACGAGGTCACCCACCTTGAGCGTCTTGGAGCAGATGCTACGACAGTGGTACAACCGCAGCGCCTACTGGTATCTTGCCGCCCGTAGTGCAGCTTCGCGGCAGCGTTCCTCCCCCAACACGAGGTCCATCCCCCGCGTGGCGTCCTGCCGCATCTCATCAAACACCAGGACCGTGCGGAGCGATGCATGACCTCGTGTGGGAGAACCGCTTCTGCTCCGTAGATAAGGAAGAATGGGGTCTCGCCCGTTGGCTTGGTGGCGGTGGTGCGGATGGACCACAGCACGGACTGGAGCTCGTCGTGCCAGCCCTTGCCGCAGGCTTCGAGCTTCTTCTTGAAGGTCGTGGTCTTGAGGCCTCTTAGGACCTCTGCGTTGGTGCGTTCAGCTTGACCATTGCTCTGGGGGTGCGCCACCGAAGCGTAGCAGATCTGCCCCAAGGTTAGCACAGTATGTTTTGAAGAGATTACTGGTGAACTGCAAACCATTATCGGTGATGATGCGGTTGGGGACCCCAAAATGGCTCACGAGACCCTTGATGAACTTGACCGCAGAGCCAGCTGGGATGGTGCGGACTACTTCCACCTCCGCCCACTTAGTGAACTTGTCGATGGCGACGTAGAGGTATCGATAGCCCCCAGGCGCCTGAGGGAACGGACCCAGGATATCCAGTCCCCAGACTGTGAATGGCCACGAGAGTGGAATGGTCTAGATGCCCTGAGCTGGCTGATGGATTTGCTTGGCGTGGAATTGGCAGGCCTCGCAGGACTTCACCAGCTCAACTGCGTCATTGAGCGCCGTAGGCCAGTAGAATCCGATGCGGAATGCCTTGCCGGCGAGGGTTCATGATGACGGGTGGTGCCCGCAGTCCCCGCCGTGTATGTCGGCTAGCAGCTCATTCCCCTGTTCCCTAGAGATGCAATGCAGTGAAACGTCATTTGGTCGCTTCCTGTATAACTCACCGTCCTAGATGCAGTATGTCGTGGCTTGCCGGGCCACACGCTCTACGTCCTCCTCCTTATCTGACAGTGTCCCCTGCATCAGGTATTCTTGAATTCCTTGGTCCATCATCCCTCCTGGGGCTAGAGCGCCAAGAGTAGACGCGTTCCCGAAGTCGGGCCGCAGGTTGGGGCTCCCGCGGCAGGTGGCTGCTGGAGCTCCTCCCGAGGCTGCGCTGTCCTTGAAAGCGGTGGTGGCGCCGATGGCTTGAAGAGCCGCTCCTCGAAGATGCCAGGCTCTTGGGGCTATCGCTTGGATGCCCTTCTGGCGATGTCGTCGGCTTCCTTGTTGGTTCCCCGGGGCACGTGCTGCAACTCCAGGCCCAGGAACTGCTTCTCCATCTTGCATACTTCTGCGAGGTATGCCTCCGTGTGTTCGTCCTTCGGCTCGTATACCTTGTTGGAGAAGTTCACGAGGAGCTGCGAGTGGCCCGTGATGGTGAGACGCTTCACCCCCAGTGCCGCCACAGACTTCAGGCCGGCTATGAGGCCTTCGTACTCTGCAATGTTGTTGGAGACCTTCTCGCACTGCTGGAACTAGAGCTGCATGGCGTAGTAGAGCTTGTCCTGAGTGGGTGAGATGAGCACTGCTCCAGCCCCCACGCCTTGGCGCGTGAAGGCACCATCGAAATACATGACCCAGCCATCGGGTGCCTCGCTTCCCGACGAGAGGGACCGGTCCTCGCCTATTTGAAGCGCCGGGGCGTCCGTCCATTCTGCCACGAAATCGGCGAGTGCGGCCCCCTTGATGACCTTGGTGGTGCTGAACTCCAACTGGAATGCCTGTAGCTCGATGTTCCACTCGGCGACCTTCACAGCGGAGTTGGGGCTCTTGAGCACCCTCTCTAGTGGGTAAGCCGAGACGACCTTGATGGGGTGGCCTTGGAAGTAGTGCCGCAGCTTGCGTGAGGCCACTAGGAGCGCGAGTAGGAGCTTCTGAGGCATGGGGTACTGTGCCCTTGCATCCCGCAACACCGTGTTGACGAAGTATACCAGGTGCTCGACGAGGGTAGGCGCGCTGATGAGGCTTGCGCCTTCCGGGAGTTGGGGTGCCTCCTGAGGTGGCGGAGCCCCCAACGCTTGATTGCTTATCGGGGCCTTTGCGGGTTTGGGAGTGTCGTCCTGCTGAGCTTGATCATCTGTTGTCGCTGCTGCGGCCCTTGTGGAGCCCTCCTGGTCTTGCATCATCTCTGCTGGGGGCGTAGCTCGGCGCGATGCGCCCTTGGCTTGGTGCTCTTCCCGAACCGCCACTAGAGTCGCGCTGGCGGAGTAGGGAGTGGCAGCAAGATAAAGCACTAGGGGCTCGAGAGGTCGCGGCGCCACCATCATTGGAGGGCTGGTCAGGTATCTCTTGAGGTCTTGAGATGCTCGGTCGGCCTTCGGGGTCCACTCGATTGGGCCCTTCTTCTTCATCATCTTGAAGAAGGGTAGGGCACGCTCTCCCAGCTTGGAAGTAAAGTGTCCCAACGCAGTCACCCGTCCAGCAAGCTTCTGCATTTCCTTAAGGGTTTACGGTGGACTCATGTCTTCAATGGCCTTGACCTTCTCTGGGTTGGCCTCGGTCCCCCTGTGGGACACAAGGAAGCCTAGCAGCTTGCCGGAAGGAACGCCAAACACACACTTCTCCGCATTGAGCTGCAAGTCCCCCTGGCGGAGGCTTTCAAAGGTCTCCTCCAGGTCTTGGATCAAGGTCCTCGCCTCCCGAGACTTCACCACGATGTCGTCGACGTAGGCTTGAACATTCCTCCCGAGCTGCCGACCCAAGGCGATGTGCATGAGCCGCTGGAAGGTTGCGCCTGCGTTGCGCAGTCCGAAAGGCATGCAAGTGTAGCAGTACACCCCACACGGGGTCAGGAAGGTTGTCTTCTCCACATATTATACCGCCATCTTGATCTAGTGATATCCTGAGAACGCATCCAGGAAGCACAGCAAGTCGCACTCGGCAGTGGAGTCGAGGATCTGGTCGATGCGTGGAACAGGGAACGGATCTTGGAGGCAGGCCTTGTTGAGGTTGGTGAAGTCGACGCACATTCACTCCTTCCCGCCTTTCTTGGGCACGATGACGGGGTTTGCCAGCCACTCGGGGTACCAAACCTCGTGAATGACACCCGCAGCCTCCAACTTGCGGGTCTCTTGGACGATGAAATCTTGCCTCTCCATGGACTTCCGCCTCGCTATTTGCTTCACGGGGCGTACGTTGGGGCACACCTTCAGGTGGTGCTCTATCACCCCTCTTGGGACCCCCACCAGCTGATCGGGCTCCCAAGCGAACACTTCCTTGTTTGCGTGCAAGAACTTCACCAATGCCTCCTCTTGACCATGCCCGAGGTTGGCACCTATGGTAAAGGTTGCCCCGAGGACCCATCCTCCTCGACTGGGACATTCTTGGTTTCTTCCTTGTCCTGAGTGAAAACTGCTTCTTCTTGGTTGGTGCGGCTCCCTTGGCCTTGGAGGTATCCGGGTCGGCGGGCTGCGCTGTTGCGGCGGTCTTGAGGGCGAGCTTGAGCATCATCAAGGCTTCCTTGGTGTCCCCAACTACTGTGAGGACACTCTTGCTCCCGAGCATCTTCATGAGGTTGTAGGCCGGATGGGTCGCCGCCATGAACTGAGCCAGGGCCGGGTACCCAAGGATGGCGTTGTATGGGAGGCCGATGTGGGCGATGTCGAAGTTGATGAGCTCAATGCGGTAGTTGTCACGTGTGCCAAAAGTCATGGGGAGGCTGATCTGCCCTAGGGAGCGGGCGGAGCCTCCACCAACCCCTGAGCAAGGCTTGCTAGGGCGGAGCCACTCGAGCCGTATGTGAAGAAGGCTGGAGGCCTCGACGGAGAGCACGTTGAGGCCGGGGCCGCCGTCGATGAGCGTCTTTGTGATGGACATGTGGCAGATGGTGGGCGTGCAAAGCATTGGGAGCGCACCTGAGCCAACGGTGGAGGCGGGATGATCCCCTGAGTCAAAGATGAGGTTGGCCTCGGGTGTAGCCCAGCCCGGCGGAGCCCCCGGGCGCTTGGAAGTGGCGCAGATCTGGCGAAAGAATGGCTTGACATGACGATCCTAGGGTGGTGCTTGTGAGCCACCGAGGAGGGCCGCAACGGCGTGGTCCGCTAGCGCCGCTTAGCACGCGGCGAAGAGGCCGCGCAACTCCTCCCAAGATGCCACCGTGGATCCAGGGAGGTTGAGCAGCCAGGCGCGTGGTGCGCCAGTGAGGGCCATGGGAAGCCAGTTGGCCATGACCTTGTCGTCGCCCCCGTCCTTAAGGACGGCCTCCTCATACGCCAGCAGGAAAGCCGACGGGTCCGCTACGCCGTTGTAGTGCGGCAGCATCTCCGACTTGAACTTGGGTGGCCACCGCACATGCCGCAAGGTGGGAGCAAGGGCTCGGAGCCCCCACGCATCACTGTGGGCACCGATAGATCCAGACGGAAGGGCGCCAGCCATGGAGAATGGACGTGAAGATGAAGGAGCGTGAATCGACGGAAGGAAAACTCCGGCGCACCCCTACCTGGCGCGCCAAATGTCGGATCTCGGGTTCCGGCAAAACCCTTAAGGTTCGAACACTAGGGTGCGCGCGAAGATCTCCCCCTACCAACTGTAACACCCCAAAAAAATTTAACCATGATTTGTTTATTAAAATTTTGCCAAGAAATTAAAATTTTATTTTGTGGATATATCTTTTGATTTAAGAACCACTCTTTTCTTTGATATTGTGGAGTTTTCACCCCAAGTGAAAACTTTTCAAAAATATTGTTGGACCAGTTTACCCTCGCAAGAAAAACATTTCTTTTATCAGTGGATTTATTTGCATAATTATTTTTCCCTGAGCTTTATTTCTTTAAAAATGACTTCTCATAAGTTTTTGAGCCTCTTTTGCACTACAACCCTTTGATAAAATTAGTTATAAGTTCCACCAAAATTTGGAGATGTCATGGGATGCTCCCACATCACTTTTATGCAAAAATCACTTTTAGTCATTTGGAAATTTTGAGCTCTACCCCAAGTTTTCAAATCTGGTACAGTTTGTAAAATTGCACTACAACCTATTTAAATATTTCTTTAAAGCTTCCACCAAAATTAGGGGATGTTAGTAGTAGTGTATAATTCAATTTTATGCAAAAACCCACTGGTGTTCTTTGAAAAATTTGAGAAAATCATCCTCTTTTGCTCTCCGGTCTAGTTGGGTGTTTTCTACTGCAACCCTATTTTGTTTTCCTCTAGTGCCCATGATCTTTCTCCTGCTTAGAGACCACTCTACCAAACCCTTAAGTTCAGGAGATTGGGCCCATTGGAGGATTTTTAGTACATGCAATAATGCCCTTTTCTTTCTGTCCAGATTTGGTTTTCTCAAAAACATGCACTAACAAGTTTTTGTTTTTGACAAACTAACCTTGCCACCCTCTTTATCATCTAAAGAGACTATGATCTGGAGTTTTTGGCCACCCCAAGAGATGCCTAGATGACCATAGCATTCTGTCAAACACCTTGTGTGCATGGCCAGTTTTGGCTTGGTTTTTAGTTTGCATTGTGGACTTGATCCCCTGACCAAACCACCATGTCCACTAATCTCCTTGCAAACTCTAACCTAGATCTGTTAATCCCCAGCCTCATCCAAGCCCTCTAGCACGCGCTGGCATTACGTCGAGCACCTAGCGTGCGTGCTCTGGGCTCGGCCAGAGCGCGCGTTTTGCATGTGCGTGCGCCTGAGTCGCCGCGTCTCACTGCCACCCTCCCCGCGCCCGTGCTGACCCTTGGCCACTCACCGCCAACCCGCCTGACCCCTCCCTCGCCGCAGAGCCGCCCTGGCCCCCTCCTGACGCCCCACAGCGCCACCACCGCACGCCGCAGCAGGCCTCTGCCATGGACGGCGCCGCCCGAGCCACTCCAGCCCGCCAGCTGCCCTCTGGAACATCACGAGCTTATCCACGAGCATGTCCGCTAGCGTCCTCGTCGCCACATACCCCCTGGCTACAGAATGGCGTTTCTCTGTTCCTGTCCACTTCCGCCATCGATCTTATCCCCAGCCGTCGCGGAACTGACCTAGTTGCGCTATAAATAGGGACCCCGAGCTTGTCCAGATCCTCAGGCAGCCTCAAGCCACCTCCTTAACGCTTCCATAGCCAGCAATCGACGGAGGGAGGCTTTCTTCCTCGTCTTCGGCAGGTTCGGCCGCCGCCACGATCCGGTAAAATCCGGCCAAGACTGAGGCCCCTAACTCCATCTAGTGCTTCCATCCTCTTCCCCTCGATCCTGCGGAGCCACCCCAACTCTCAAACACGATCGGGAGCCATCATAGTCCAAGACCCCAATCCACCAGAAGTTGCCGTCCGCCGCAAAGCTCGCCGTAGGCGACTCCCTTCGTCCTCGCCACCCTCCGACTAGTGGGAGGACCGCCCTAGACTGGCGGATCCATCCTTGCCCCCGGAACCCAGTGGGGAGCCGCCGTTCGTCGACGGTGATCGCCGGAGCCCCGCCCCTGCTCGGCCAGAGGAGAAAGAAGGCGCGGGCGACTGGTCAAACCAGACCTGTGGGCCCGATGGACCCACTGTCAGTGACCCAGCCCAGCCGAAGCGTGTTTTAAGTGGAAGCGTATTCCACCAAATACGCCTTCGCTAGAGGAAAACGTAAGTGCTGCCGAAACGTTTTCTTTTTGTGATTTTTATTACAAACATATTTTGACTAAACTTTGACTGGCTATAACTTCTTAAATATAAGTCCAATTGACTTGATTATTTTTCTGTTGTTTGTCAAATTTTTCCTAGTTTATTTTCATATTTATTTGAAAATTTTACAAGCAACTTTTTTGTACTGTTTTGAAACTATGTGTTAATTTTAATTTTCTTAAATAGGATGTTTGAAGAAGGAAGCAACTTTCAAAAGTGCACCCCCACTTGCATGCTCTTTAAGGCAAGCATTCGGAACCCTGGCATAATATTGTCGTGTGTTCTTTGATACGGTTACAACACCACCTTGTCTCGGAGTTTTCGTTATTTTATGCGATGATATGATTGTACTCATAAGTGCATATTGATGACTCCATGCTGTTGGTATTCGATATGTTTGTGATAGTAGTCATCCTCGTATGCCTTTCATGCCTAACGGAAGGAATCCGGGAAGCCTCTGTCTTGGGTAGACACGAGCTTGTCCCTAGTTCTTCGTCGAGACGGTTATGTCCGGTAAGGCATGGTGGGGTACGATGAGCGGTGATTCTGTCTGCTTGGAATGAAATATACTTATTATGCTTATAATGCAGGTAATGCTTTAACCTCCTGAGTCGACCATAGATCGAGTCTTGTTCCAGTAACCCCCATATTTGTTTCGTACTACCACTTGTACCTGCCATAGGTAGGGTACAGTTTAGTAAGTTGTCAACCCCTTTCCTAGCACACAGCGTACAGAGAGGCCATGGTGGAAGATACCGACTGCATCCGATAGGCACGCCACCTGGTCTGGGGCATGGGTGTTTCCGGTTGGAACCGAGGGGGTAGCTCCCCTAGTTTGCACGCGCTATAAATTTTGTGATCCCATGCTAGTCGAGGTTGTAGCCTCCCCACTTAGAGTTTCGCTTAACGGGTGTCATGGGTGATTTCCAGACACCGGTAAGTTAGGCTGGTGTGTGCGGTTAGGCGTGTTTTCAATTAAGAGACCGTAGGCGGAATTTGTCCCGATGGACTAAAGGAATCCGTTGCTCGTGGGTAAAGAGTATACCCTCTACGGAGATTATATCTATCCGAATAGCTGTGTCCATGGTTAAAGACTACAGTCTGGGATGGGTCAAGTGTCGGTCTTCAAAGGAAAGATGGCTAAACCAAAACATGGATCATAACATGTGACTCATGATGATTATGATTACCATTATTATGTACTAACCATTTACATTATTTGAATTATTGAGTATCCCTGGGACGGTTCTACCTCCTGGATATTCACTGCAATTATTCTCATATAAGCCCTTTATGTCGTGTCGCGGAGACGCCCGACTGTGGCATGCTTGTCATTCAGATTACTTTATAAGCCCTTTATGTGGTGTCGCAGAGACGCCCGACTGTGGCATGCTTGTTATTCATTTACTTTATAAAGACCTTTATGTGGCGTCGCTGAGACGCCCGACTGTGGCATGCTTGTTATTTATTTACTCTATAAGCCCTTTATGTGACGTCGCTCAGACGCCTGACTGAGGCATGCTTTATATTATTATCCTTTCGAGGCATCGCTTCAGACACCCGATCGGTGCATTCTGTTTCTACTCCCTTACGGCATATTCATGTTATAGATGAATAACCTGCTGCGTGCATCATGGATGTTGATTTTGTAACGGACGTGTGATCATAGAATATTTCAGAGCATGATTATCATTTGTTCTATTATACATGTGTTCAAAATGTTTGCGAGTACATTCAGAAGTACTCACTGGCTTGTCCCTGGCTATTGTCTTGGCTAGATTTCTTGCGTGGAGAGGAGCGTCGCGATGAAAACCCTGGAACCTACGTAATGGTGATAGCAGCCTTGTGAAGATAGGAGTTATCCAGGTCAGCTGTTCCTGTGGGAGATGGAGTCCCATAGACGCTGATGATCTGCAAACCCCTTCCTCCATCAACCACTAGAAACCATTTGTTGTACTCATAGGCCAGAATGGTCTTGTACTACATATCTTGTATTTTTCTTGGAGTTTCCGTATCAAGTTGGTGCCTCATCAGCTAACAGTAATTCTAGGGCTGGTGAGCACAAGGGCCATTTTCTGGGAAATTAATATCCAGAAAATCTGGTCCTGACAACCTTGGTATCAGAGCCAGGCTGACCATTGGCTAATCCTATCTTAGCCAGGTCGAAAAACCTAGGTTAACCAACCCACTCGACCTTAACCTAACCCCGGCCAAGCTTCTCGTGTAAGATAGCCACACAGTGACCCCGACACCTTTTGGCAGTCGGTGCCCAACCTATCAGCCTAGCCTGTCAATCACGTGCCAGTGAGCGACACCTAAAATGTCTCATTCACAAGCGTGCGAAGGAAGACTCCGTTCCCTTTTTCTATAAAAAGGGCACGCTAGCCTCAACCCAACACAGCATAGCCTCTACCCCAAACCGAGCTAAAATGCCTGGCCCCGTTGTTCACAATGAGACCACAACAACCAACCTTGGAGGTTTTGTGACCGTGCTAGCAAACCTCACCCGCCGTGCCTTTGCATTAGAAGAGCCCCCAGAATATGTCATGTACCAAGGGTGTAACACCCTCGATGCGACTATAGCTCCCACGTGTCGAGGCACGACTTAGAGACATAATCGCATTGAAGGCATATGTCGCAAGTTAGGCAATCTTCAAAACATCCCATGTAATATAGATAATAAAAGGGGAGATAACATAGTTGGCTTACACTCGCCACGTCAATCAAGTACATAAATAACATTACATCAACCAAACACTCATGGCCCGACTACGGCGCCAAAATAAAAGATAACCCAACATGCGACACGGTCCCGATCACCCCCAACCGGGCAACACTACTGATCATCAGGAAAGGAGACATAGTAACGTTGAGAGTCCTCGTCGAACTCCCACTTGAGCTCGAGCGCGTCACCTGGAGCAGAATCATCAGGCCCTGCATCTGGTGTAATAGTAATCTATGAGCCACAGGGACTCAGCAATCTCGTACCCTCGCGATCAAGACTATTTAAGCTTATAGGTAAAGCAAGGTAAATACATGTGGAGCTGTAGCAAGCAACTAGCAAATATGGTGGCTAACTTATTCGCAAAAGAGAGCGAGAAGAGGAGGCAAAGCGCGAGCGAGAAACTAGAGAACAACCTGCACAAACATAACTCCAACATCGTGTCCACTTCCCGGACTCCGCCGAGAAGAGGCCATCACGGTAACACACTTAGTTGATTCATTTTAATTAAGTTAAGGTTCAAGTTATCTACAACCGGACATTAACAAATTCCCATCTTCCCATAACCGCGGGCACGGCTTTCGAAAGTTCAAATCCCTATAGGGGAGTCCCAACTTAGCCCATAACAAGCTCTCACGGTCAACGAAGGAATATACCTCCTCCCGAGACGTTCCGATCAGGATCGGTACCTCGGTTCTTCAAGACACTTCGACAGGTTAAAACAAGACCAGCAACACCACCCGAATGTGCCGACAAATCCCGATAGGAGCTGCACATATCTCATTCTTAGGGCATGCTCAGATAGGTCAAGCTACTAGTAAAACCAACCCTCGAGTTTCCCCGAGGTGGTCCCGCAGGCTGCCTGGTTCGGACCAACACTCAGAGGAGCACTGGCCCGGGGGGGGGGGTTAAAATAAGATGACCCTCGGGCTCCAGAAACCCAAGGGAAAAAGAGGCTACGTGGCAAATGGTAAAACCAAGGTTGGGCATTGCTGGAAAAGCTTTAATCAAGGCGTACTATCAAGGGGTTCCCATTATAACCCAACCACGTAAGGAACGCAAAATCCGGGAACATAACACCGGTATGACGGAAACTAGGGAGGCAAGAGTGGAACAAAACACTAGGTGAGAGGCCGAGCCTTCCACCCTTTACCAAGTATATAGATGCATTAAGATAACAAGATAATATAATGATATCCCAACAAGTAAATAAATGTTCCAACAAGGAACGGTCTCCAATCTTCACCTGCAACTAACAACGCTATAAGAGGGGCTGAGCAAAGCGGTAACATAGCCAAACAATGGTTTTCTAGGGCATCGTGGGTTAGAGGTTGACATGGCAATTTGGGAGGCTTGAAAGCAAGTGGTAGACATCATAGCATGGCATAGCAAAAGAGCGAGCAAACTAGCATAGCAAAGATAGTAGTGATTTCGAGGGTACGATCATCTTGCCTGCACAGTTGTCAGAGTTGACTGGATCCACGAAAGCAAACTCAACGGGCTCCTCGTTAGAAAACTCGTCTCCCGGCTCTACCCAAACAAAACAAACAAACAACAAGGGCACAATCAACCACGTGCAAGGATCAAACAAGACGATGCAAAGATGATATGCTATGCGGGATGCGATGCGGGATGCATATGCAAGATGTGACAAGGAATGCAAGAACCTGGCCTCAACTTAGGAATCCAAGTGTGCCACTGGATATATGAGATGAAATCGCTTCAAAACGATATAAAGAACGCCGGAATCGGAGTTACGGTTTGGAAAAGGCAAGCAATTCCAATATGACATCGGTCTGCGATTTACAGCAAGTAGGCATCTAAATGCAATGAGATGAACATGCTACAGCACCCAAACATGACAACAAAATACATGTCAGGGATGCATTCATGATGCTTAACAAAAGTCTAGCACTGAGCTACGGCCAATTCATCCATTAACAGGTTCAAACAAGCATGGCAAAAATGCATATGGCAAACAGATTTCAGACTTAGTGAAATTAACACTTGTCTGGAATTTCAGATCAGGTAGCACTCTTCGGAGCAACAAAACTACATGCTACATGACCTGAACGTGGCAAAGTAAAGCATGGCATGGAGCTACTCAAAGAGCTTAACAAAAGTCCCTTAGTGACCTTGAGCCAAAAGGGATCAGAAAATACAATTGCAAGCATGTGAACATGGCAAACACTGGCACATGCTGAAACATAACTCAAGTAGGCATGTTTACGAGCTCGATACACTCAATACGGAGCAAGTCATGAAAAGCTAAGCATACATCAATCAAGAACACACAAAATGCAAGCTAGACATGGCAAGAACAATAGCATAGCATGCACGGATCAACTACAACATCATCGGCAAAATTGCAAACAAGTTGACAATCTGCCCAGATTCACAAAGTAGCAAATGTAGAGCTCGATTGACTCAAGTTAGGTTGCTCCATAATTGCAAACAAAGAAATGGATGGATAGAGCACTACAAGATTAACAAAACATCCTTACTGATCATCCTCAAAAGAGGCACGGATCACTAGGAAACAACATGAACATATGACCATATGAGATAAACAGCTCAAGGACTTAGTGGAAATGCTAAGTCCCTGAAATCAGAATTACCAAGTGCACCACTTTGCAAGCTTGTGCTAGTCACCACAAACATCACAAAAATACATGGGTTGCACCTCTGGAAAGATGACAAAACCCTTAACAAAACATATGTAGAGCATCAGGGCATATCATGCACACATTAATCATGGCAAAAATGACAAAAAGCTAAATAGAATAGCAGATCTGACAATTAACTCAAGTAGCCCTCTACTAACAGCATTTCGGGCATCAAGATGAACTCAAAAGAAAATGATGCAATGGAATGCAATGATGTGCTCTCTGAGATGAACATTTTGATATGCTATATGCATGAATCGGAGCTACGGATGCAAAGTTATGAGGCTATGAACAAGAGCACTTGGATCTGGAATTTTTGGGACTTAGAGGAAAAATCAACCCCGAGATAAAAGTCAACGGAGCACGGAAGTCGAGGCGGTGGCGGATCTCGCCGGAGCCGGCCGAGACTTTGCCGGATAGGGGGCGGGGAGGCAGATCCGGAGCTCCCTCGGCCGGATCCCGACGGCGGCGAGGTAGAGGATGGCCGGCGGGGTCGGTGGCTCGCGGTGGCGCCGGGCGGAGGCGGCGAGGCGCGCGGCGGAGCAGCGACCGGCCGGGCGGCGGGCGCGGAGGCGGCGGCGGCCGGCTCGGAGGAGGAGGCAGCGACGAAGAGGCGGCTGCGGGCCGCGGGGGCCCCGGCTGGGCCGCGCGGGCCACGGGCGGTGGCGGCGGCAGCTTGCCACGTGGCAGGCGGTGGTTGGGAGCGGCGGATCCGTCCGGTCCGGACGGACAATGTCCGGCGCACGCGAGGGGACGATCTAGGGTTTTTTCGGGAGGAAGGAGAAGGAGATCCGCGAATTTCGGGAGGGGACTTTAAATAGGCACAGAGGGAGCTAGGAGAGTCCAAATGAGGTGCGGTTTTCGGCCACGCGATCATGATCGAACGATCTAGATGATGGAGAAGGGTTAGGTGGGTTTTCGGCCAAATTGGAGGGGTGTTGGGCTGCAACACACACGAGCCTTTTCGGTCCCTCGGTTAACCGTTGGAGTATCAAACGAAGTCCAAATGATACGAAACTTGACACGCGGTCTATCGGTAGTAAACCAAGGCCGCTTGGAAAGTCTCGGTCCAATCCGGAAATGTTTAATCCCCACACACGAAAGAAAGCTAGAAATGACCATCGGAGGAGAATGAAGCGCCGGAATGCAAAACGGACAACGGGGAAAATGCTCGAATGCATGAGACGAACACGTATGCAAATGCAATGCACATGATGACATGATATGAGATGCATGACAACGACAACAACACACGAAGACAAAAACCCGAACCCGAGAAAGTAAAATAACTTAAAGCCGGAAACAACAGAGTTGGAGTACAAATTGGGAAAGTTACATCCGGGGCATCTCGTCCCGAGATATAGGACTGAAAGAACGTCGGGTACTCAGAATGGAGGTGATCCTCGCGTTCCCAGGTAGCTTCACGGTAGGAATGGTGTGACCACTTGACTTTGAGAAATTTGATTGACTTATTGCGAGTCTTGTGTTTAGTCTCTTCAAGAATAGCAACTGGGTGCTCACGATAAGAGAGATCTTCTTGGAGCTCAATGTCCTCGAAGTTGATGGTGCAGGCAGGAGTCTTGAAGCACTTTTGAAGCTGAGAGACATGGAACACGCCGTGAATATTTGCAAAGTTTGAAGGAAGCTCGAGTTGATAGGCGAGGTCGCCTCTCTTGCTGACAATCTTGAAAGGTCCCACGTATCTGGGGGCAAGCTTCCCTTTGATACCGAAGCGACGAGTACCTTTCATAGGAGAGACGCGGAGGTAAACATGATCTCCGATCTCGAAAGCCAAATCACGGTGCTTACTATCATAGTAGCTCTTCTGGCGGGATTGGGCTGCTTTGAGGTTATCTCGAATGACTTTGCACATTTCCTCTGCCTCTGTGATTAAGTCATTACCCAAAAGCTGACGTTCACCGGTTTCAGACCAGTTGAGAGGGGTACGGCACTTCCTGCCATACAGAATTTCAAATGGGGCCTTGCCCGAACTTGCTTGAAAACTGTTGTTGTAGGAGAATTCAGCATAAGGAAGACAATCCTCCCACTTCATGCCGAAGGAGATCACACAAGCCCTGAGCATATCTTCAAGAATCTGGTTGACACGCTCGACTTGACCGCTAGTTTGAGGATGGAAAGCTGTGCTGAAGCGGATGTTGGTGCCCATGGCCTTCTGAAAAGAATCCCAAAACTTGGATGTAAAGATGCTGCCACGGTCTGAAGAGATCACTTGTGGAATACCGTGCAGAGAGACAATTCGAGAGGTATAGAGTTCCGCCAATTGAGCTGCAGTGATCGACTCTTTGATAGGCAGAAAGTGAGCCACTTTAGTGAGTTTGTCGATGACAACGAATATAGCATCATTGCCACGCTTGGACTTTGGAAACCCAGTCACGAAGTCCATTTCAATGTGGTCAAACTTCCATTCTGGAATGGCAAGAGGTTGGAGGAGACCAGCTGGCCTTTGGTGTTCTGCCTTCACTCTTCTGCAGACATCACATTCATTCACGAATTGAGCAATCTCGCGCTTCATTCGAGTCCACCAATAAGCCTGCTTGAGGTCCTGATACATCTTCGTGCTCCCAGGGTGGATGGAGAGGAGAGAATTGTGAGCCTCGTTCATGATCACTTTACGGAGGTCACCTTTGGGTACAACAATACGATCCTCGAAGAAGAGAGTGTCCTTGTCATCAAGGCGGTAGCACTTGTACTTGGGTTGACTCTTGGCAATCCCAATCTTCACCTTTTTCACCATAGCATCAAGAAGCTGAGCTTGGCGAATCTGGTCTTCCAAGGTAGGAGAGACTTGAAGGTTGGCGAGGAAACCTTGAGGAACAACTTGCAGATTAAGTTTGCGGAAAGCTTCACAAAGCTCGGGTTGATAAGGCTTGAGAATCAGACTGTTGCAATAAGCTTTCCTGCTCAATGCGTCAGCAATCACATTGGCCTTGCCTGGAGTATACTCGATACTCGGATTATACTCTTGAATCATTTCGACCCATCGAGTTTGCCTGAGGTTGAGATTAGGCTGAGTGAAGATGTACTTGAGACTCTTGTGATCAGTGAAAATGTCCACTTTTCTTCCCAATAGAAGATGTCTCCAAGTCAAAAGAGCATGCACAACTGCCGCCAACTCGAGATCATGAGTGGGGTAGTTCTTCTCATTAGGCTTCAACTGGCGAGAGGTATAAGCAACAACTTTCTTCTCTTGCATCAATACTGCGCCAAGACCTTGGAGAGAGGCATCACAAAAGACCTCGTACGGCTTGGATTCATCAGGCGGAGTCAGAACTGGAGCAGTGATCAATTTCTCTTTCAAAGTGTTGAAAGCAATGTCACACTCCGGAGACCAAACGTACTTGACGTGCTTCTGGAGAAGATTAGAGAGAGGCTTCGCGATCTTAGAAAAGTTTTCAACGAATCTTCGACAATAGCTTGCGAGACCGAGGAAGCTACGGAGTTGCTTCACGTTCTGAGGAGGTTCCCAATTCACAATTGCAGACACCTTCTCAGGATTCACGGCAATGCCCTTGGCAGAGATGATATGACCAAGATAAAGAACCTCATCGAGCCAAAATTCGCACTTGGAGAACTTGGCGTAGAACTGATGTTCCCTCAACTTATCGAGTACCAAACGCAAGTGCTTGGCATGATCTTCCTTGTTCTTGGAGAAAACCAGAATGTCGTCGAGATAGACCAAAACGAAGTCATTGGTGTAGGCGTTGAAGATGAAGTTCATCATGCGAGAGAACGTCGGAGGAGCGTTCACGAGGCCAAAAGACATGACAGTGTATTCATATGAACCATAGCTTGTCCTGAAAGCCGTCTTGGGAATATCTTGCTCACGGATTCGAATCTGATGATAACCCATACGGAGATCAAGCTTGGAGAATACTTGGGCACCTTTAAGTTGTTCGAACAGCTCATTGATGTTGGGAAGTGGGTATTTGTTCTTGATGGTCTTCTTGTTCAATGGACGGTAATCAACACAAAGTCGGTCCGTTCCATCCTTCTTCTTCACAAAAAGAACACCACAACCCCACGGAGAAGAACTAGGCCGGATGAGACCCATTTTCTCTTGAATATCGAGTTGCTTCTTCAGCTCCTTCAACTCTTCAGGTCCGAGCTTGTAAGGACGTTTGCACACAGGTTCCGTGCCAGGCTCAAGATCAATAACGAATTCAACTGGCCGGTGCGGAGGCATTCCTGGAAGCTCTTCTGGAAAGACGTCTTGATATTCGCAAACGACTGGAATTTGCGAGATAGCATCCAGTTCACCCTTCTCATTGAGAGAAAACAGACGGATGGTATCATCACGAGCGGCAAAGACAATTACATCCTCAGACGAATGAGTCAATTGAATCTGCCTGGCTGCACAATCAAGCTGAGCCTTGTGCTTAGAAAGCCAATCCATTCCGAGAATAAGATCAATATCCGAGTTACCAAGAACCATTGGGGAAGAAAGGAACTTGTAGTCTCCCAATGTGATAGTAACATATGGCACCTCCAGACTTGCACTCAAACATTTGCCAGGAGAAACGATATCCATTTGTTTACCCAAATGAGAAGAAACGAACTCATGCTTGGTAAAAAAATGGCTTTGACATGAAACAATGCGATGCACCAGTGTCAAAAAGAACTCTTGCAGGAATATCATTAACAGGAAGGTTACCCATGATGACATCTGACGAGTCCTCTGCCTGAGCTGCATTCAGCAAGTTGACCTTAGCGTGCTTGGGGTTATGCTTGACCACAATTGAACTTGCCAATCTGACAGGAGGAGGAGGAAGACGCCTCTGGTTGAGACACTTGTTGGCATAGTGACCCTTCTGTTGGCACTTGTTGCACGTGACCTCTGAAAGCGGACGGTGATACGGAGCACTCGATCTTGGAGCTTGAGACGAAGTCTTGTTCTGAAAGCCAGGGTTGGGTGGGTGGGAAGAACCACTGCCACCTTTGCTCTTCTGCTGATACGGCTGACGGAATGGAGGAGCAGGAAGCCAATACTTCTGCTGCTTGGCCACTTGAGTAGAGGAAGAAGGAGTAACATCTCTGACTCGCTTCTTGGAAGCATCACACCTCAACTGAGCAGCCTCTTGCTTCAGTGCCATGTTGTAGAACTCATCGTATCTCAAGGGCTCAAAGAGAACAAGAGCTAGCTGAATTTCTTCTCTGAGACCACCCCTGAACTAGTATATCATGCTCTTCTCATCAGGGACGTCCTGCTTGGCAAAGCGGGCGAGCTTCTGGAACAACTTGTTGTAGTCATAGACAGACAAAGAGCCTTGCTTCAGGTTGCGGAATTCCTCACGCTTGCTTTCAACCACGCTCTGAGGAATATGATGAGCTCGGAAATCTTGACGGAATTCATCCCAAGTGATAACACGTCCACCTCTGGAATCTTTGTACTGCTGGAACCATTCTGCAGCTTGATCTTTGAGTTGGAAGGAAGCGAACTTGACAAAGTCCTCAGGCCTGACGTTACTGCACTCGAAATGCTTGCACAGATCCACAAGCCAATCGTCAGCATCGGTTGCCTCAACACAATTGCTGAAAGTCTTTGGCCCATTAGCAAGGAACTGGTTGAGTGTAGCAAAGTGATTCTGATTGTTGCCTTGGTTCCCTTGGTTGCCTTGATTGCGCTCTTGAAGAATTTGCATGATCAACTGTGTGTTTGCATTGGTTGCGGCCATCACAGCTTGCCATGCCTCCGGAGGAGGTGGAGGTGGTGGCGGATCAGGATTCGGAGTCGTGCGCGTTGGAGGAGCCATCCTGAAGAGGTTGACATCCATTAGCACATTGATAGACAAATATTGAAGCTGAATCCAACGGAATGAAAATTGCAACATATAGTCTTCACATCCGAACAAAATGAACGAATGCATTCCTCTTGAAATGGTCACATATCCATAAATTGAGAAGCCACTTAGAATTAAGGTAGAGAAATAAATCAACAAGGTACGGATCAAGAACGAATAATCGGTAAGAAATCCCAATCTCAAACCAATATCCGTGGAAGAAGAACTAGAGCTACTAGAATTCCCACCTATGAAACTCCCGAACCTTTCCGGTTATGCAATCAGGTGTTGGGGATACAGGGGAAGCATAATATCTCACCCAAATCTAGCAAATCCTACATCCAGCTGTATCCATCCTTCAACACATAACCAAGAAACCTTCGGAAACCATCTACCTCAACCTTCGAAAAGCATCCGTTATACAAGTTATGGCGATACTCCCGAACTCCCGCCCCAGTACTGGGTGGCGTCGAGGTTATCTCACCAACGAACTGCATAAAAGAGATTTTCGATGTCGGCGTACTAAACTCAGGTATTCCAGAACTGCAACGATAAAATTATGACGACAACACCTCAGAGCTCAACTCCCCGGGACACTTCCACAAAACCCCTGACAGGAGGCACCAAGACAATGTTCTCATCATAAAACCATCGGAACGATTCCAAGATACCCGCGTGATCCTAAAATTTTTTTAGTGAAATTTGAGAAGAGAAGAGTCAAAACTCTACGTCAGGATGCCTTACCAGAGCGATGAGGAGACTGGGAAGTAAAAAGAATTCCTAAACTCTCCGATATATAATTCCTAAATGACTCAAAACATTTTTCTAGACACAACTCGGCCGCTAAAACGATCAAGCAATGGGGCTCCTAAGGTCGGGGAAGGCTCTGATTACCAACTTGTAACACCCTCGATGCGACTATAGCTCCCACGTGTCGAGGCACGACTTAGAGGCATAATCGCATTGAAGGCATATGTCGCAAGTTAGGCAATCTTCACAACATCCCATGTAATATAGATAATAAAAGGGGAGATAACATAGTTGGCTTACACTCGCCACGTCAATCAAGTACATAAATAACATTACATCATCCAAACACTCATGGCCCGACTACGGCGCCAAAATAAAAGATAACCCAACATGCGACACGGTCCCGATCACCCCCAACTGGGCACCACTACTGATCATCAGGAAAGGAAACATAGTAACATTGAGAGTCCTCGTCGAACTCCCACTTGAGCTCGAGCGCGTCACCTGGAGCGGAATCATCAGGCCCTGCATCTGGTGTAATAGTAATCTGTGAGCCACAGGGACTCAGCAATCTCGCACCCTCGCGATCAAGACTATTTAAGCTTATAGGTAAGGCAAGGTAAATATATGTGGAGCTGCAGCAAGCGACTAGCAAATATGGTGGCTAACTTATTCGCAAAAGAGAGCGAGAAGAGGAGGCAAAGCACGAGCGAGAAACTAGAGAACAACCTGCGCAAACATTACTCCAACACCGTGTCTACTTCCCGGACTCCGCCGAGAAGAGGCCATCACGGTAACACACTCAGTTGATTCATTTTAATTAAGTTAAGGTTCAAGTTATCTACAACCGGACATTAACAAATTCCCATCTTCCCATAACCGCGGGCACGGCTTTCGAAAGTTCAAATCCCTGCAGGGGAGTCCCAACTTAGCCCATGACAAGCTCTCACGGTCAACGAAGGAATAACCTCCTCCCGAGACGTTCCGATCAGACTCGGTACCTCGGTTCTTCAAGACACTTCGACAGGTTAAAACAAGACCAGCAACACCGCCCGAATGTGCCGACAAATCCCGATAGGAGCTGCACATATCTCGTTCTCAGGGCACACTCAGATAGGTCAAGCTACGAGTAAAACCAACCCTCGAGTTTCCCCGAGGTGGCCCCGCAGGCTGCCTGGTTCGGACCAACACTCAGAGGAGCACTGGCCCGGGGGGGGGGGTTAAAATAAGATGACCCTCGGGCTCCGGAAACCCAAGGGAAAAAGAGGCTAGGTGGCAAATGGTAAAACCAAGGTTGGGCATTGCTGGAAAAGCTTTAATCAAGGCGAACTATCAAGGGGTTCCCATTATAACCCAACCGCATAAGGAACGCAAAATCCGGGAACATAACACCGATATGACGGAAACTAGGGCGGCAAGAGTGGAACAAAACACTAGGCGAGAGGCCGAGCCTTCCACCCTTTACCAAGTATATAGATGCATTAAGATAACAAGATAATATAATGATATCCCAACAAGTAAATAAATGTTCCAACAAGGAACGGTCTCCAATCTTCACCTGCAACTAGCAACGCTATAAGAGGGGCTGAGCAAAGCGGTAACATAGCCAATCAACGGTTTGCTAGGACATGGTGGGTTAGAGGTTTGACATGGCAATTTGGGAGGCTTGAAAGCAAGTGGTAGCATCATAGCATGGCATAGCAAAAGAGCGAGCAAACTAGCATAGCAAAGATAGTAGTGATTTCGAGGGTTGATCATCTTGCCTGCATAGTTGTCAGAGTTGACTGGATCCTCGAAAGCAAACTCAACGGGCTCCTCGTTAGCAAACTCGTCTCCCGGCTCTACCCAAACAAGACAAACAAACAACAAGGGCACAATCAACCACGTGCAAGGATCAAACAAGACGATGCAAAGATGATATGCTATGCGGGATGCGATGCGGGATGCATATGCAAGATGTGACAAGGAATGCAAGAACCTGGCCTCAACATGGGAATCCAAGTGTGCCACAGGAAATATGAGATGAAATCGCTTGAAAACAATATAAAGAACGCCGGAATCGGAGTTACGGTTTGGAAAAGGCAAGCAATTCCAATATGACACCGGTCTGCGATTTACAGCAAGTAGGCATCTAAATGCAATGAGATGAACATGCTACAGCACCCAAACATGACAACAAAATACATGTCAGGGATGCATTCATGATGCTTAACAAAAGTCTAGCACTGAGCTACGGCCAATTCATCCATTAACAGGTTCAAACAAGCATGGCGAAAATGCATATGGCAAACAGATTTCAGACTTAGTGAAATTAACACTTGTCTGGAATTTCAGATCAGGTAGCACTCTTCGGAGCAACAAAACTACATGCTACAGGACCTGAACGTGGCAAAGTAAAGCATGGCATGGAGCTACTCAAAGAGCTTACCAAAAGTCCCTTAGTGACCTTGAGCCAAAAGGGATCAAAAAATACAATTGCAAGCATGTGAAAATGGCAAACACTGACACATGCTGAAACATAACTCAAGTAGGCATGTTTACGAGCTCGATGCACTCAATACGGCGCAAGTCATGAAAATATAAGCATACATCCATCAAGAACACACAAAATTCAAGCTAGAAATGGCAAGAACAATAGCATAGCATGCACGGATCAGCTACAACATCATCGGCAAAATTGCAAACAAGTTGACAATCTGTCCAGATTCACAAAATAGCAAAAGTACAGCTCGATTGACTCAAGTTAGGTTGCTCCATAATTGCAAAAAAAGAAATGGATGGATAGAGCACTACAAGATTAACAAAATATCCTTACTGATCATCCTCAAAAGAGGCACGGATCACTAGGAAACAACATGAACATATGACCATATGAGATAAACAGCTCAAGGACTCAGTGGAAATGCTAAGTCCCTGAAATCAGAATTACCAAGTGCACCACTTTGCAAGCTTGTGCTAGTCACCACACACATCACAAAAATACATGGGTTGCACCTCTGGAAAGATGACAAAACACTTAACAAAACATATGTAGAGCATCAGGGCATATCATGCACACATTAATCATGACAAAAATGACAAAAAAAGCTAAATAGCATAGCAGATCTGACAATTAACTCAAGTAGCCCTCTTCTAACAGCATTTCGGGCATCAAGGTGAACTCAAATGAAAATGACGCGATGGAATGAAATGATGTGCTCTCTGAGGTGAACATTTTGATATGCTATATGCATGAATCGGAGCTACGGATGCAAAGTTACGAGGCTATGAACAAGAGCACTTGGATCTGGAATTTTTGGGACTTAGAGGAAAAATCAACCCCGAGAAAAAAGTCAATGGAGCACGGAAGTCGAGGCGGTGGCGGATCTCGCCGGAGCCGGACGGGACTTCGCCGGAGAGGGGGCGGGGAGGCAGATCCGGAGCTCCCTCGGCCGGATCCCGACGGCGGCGAGGTAGAGGATGGCCAGCGGGGTCGGCGGCTCGCGGTGGCGCCGGGCGGAGGCGGCGAGGCGCGCGGCGGAGCGGCGACCGGCCGGGCGGCGGTCGCGGAGGCGGCGGCCGGCTCGGAGGAGGAGGCAGTGGCGAAGAGGCAGCTGCGGGACGCGGGGGCCCTGGCTGGGCCGCGCGGGCCTCGGGCGGTGGCGGCGGCGGCTTGCCACGTGGCAGGCGGCGGTTGGCGGCGGCGGATCCGTCCGGTCCAGACGGAAAATGTCCGGCACACACGAGGGGACGATCTAGGGTTTTTTCGAGAGGAAGGAGAAGGAGATCCGCGAATTTCAGGAGGGGACTTTAAATAGGCATAGAGGGAGCTAGGAGAGTCCAAATGAGGTGCGGTTTTCAGCCACGCGATCGTGATCGAACGATCTAGATGATGGAGAAGGCTTAGGTGGGTTTTGGGCCAAATTGGAGGGGTGTTGGGCTGCAAAACACATGAGGCCTTTTCGGTCCCTCGGTTAACCGTTGGAGTATCAAACGAAGTCCAAATGATACGAAACTTGACAGGCGGTCTACCGGTAGTAAACCAAGGCCGCTTGGCAAGTCTCGGTCCAATCCGGAAATGTTTAATCCCCACACATGAAAGAAAGCTAGAAATGACCACCGGAGGAGAACGAAGCGCCGGAATGCAAAACGGACAACGGGGAAAATGCTCGAATGCATGAGATGAACACGTATGCAAATGCAATGCACATGATGACATGATATGAGATGCATGACAACGACGACAACACGGAGACAAAAACCCGAACCCAAGAAAATAAAATAACTTAAAGCCGGAAACGGCAAGAGTTGGAGTACAAATTGGGAAAGTTACATCCGGGGTGTTACAAAGGGCCCATGAGCGGTGAGAGCTGTCAATTCTGGGCCACTATGCACGTTATGGTAGAGGTCTATCGCCAGAACGCCCCTACAGGTTCACTGGAAGGACAACTTCCTTTGAGACACAAGCCATCCAACTAGCTGCTCGAGAGGCTATAGTTCAACTCCGACACTTGTCACCCAGAGTTATCTGTTGCTCGTTCTAGTACTACCCCAGACGTGACTGGTATGGTAGGCCACCCCAGGTTGCCAACGGAGATCACGAGACGGATCCTGCATTGTTGCATTTGGTGCGCTATGTAAGTGCAATAGAGGAACTGTTCGATCAAATCACCGTTGATCTGATCGCAGCCAGTGGAGAACTGGTTCGCCGAGCCCCGGCAAGAGGCAGAGATGAGCCCTACGGCGATAACCCAGTCGTACTGTTCGGACAACCGATCGAGTACTTGAGGTTTGCCCCGGCCATCGACCAAGGTGCTTTGGTGTCCTCAGAAGTGCTTCGTCGCCTTTTGGGAACACGCTCCAACGGGATCGTGGCCAACAACCCCCGCGATGGTCATCATCGCTACCCTGACCCTGCAGCTCCGCAACCCCCTCCAGCTAACCCCAACAGTGAAACCCGTGGAGAAGCCTCGACGTCCACAAGGCACGCCCGCTTAGATATAAACGTGGTAGACTAAGTCACTCGAGTAGTACCGAGTCGTAGTATGTCCACACCTTGTAATTGTGTGATCTTGTATCACCGTAATTAAATGTTGTCTGCTTATGCGCCCCTCTTTTTAAATAGTAGCCATGCATAAGGATGTTGGCATGCGGATACATTTTTAATTCCGGGTGTAGCTACCAAAAACCTCCCCCCAACGACTCCCACAGTAATACGTCACTTTTGTGAGATATGTGTATCTGTGGCATTGACCCTGACCCCATAAGAGCAGAACCGACAAACTAGTTGCCCCACACCGTGATAAATAACCCAGCCCGGATGCTACATAAAGGGTCCACCTCGTGACCTTACCAAGTATCCCTCACCTTGTGCACAACTCTCACAGCCATTTCTTTGCAAAGCCGAGCCCTAGTATTTATCTGAGAACTCCAGATGCAACCCCAAGTAGTTTTGTTAAAATATTGTGGGACTTTACCTGCCGTACCATGAGTTCTATCCATCCACCCCGGTATGAGTTGCTCAAATCAAGGATCACCCCATCCACCTCGAAATATTGGGCAGTGGTGCACATTCCTCCCGCAAACCCAAACCAAGACCCAACGGAAGTCTCCTTCGTGGGGAAATCTATGTCGACTCTGCAGATGGCCATAGAAGCTGCTGCGTACGAAGCGCTTTCTCGCCTTCGATTCGCGGTACCCTATGCCAACGAACGAGGGTATTATTACTTCCTGAGTTGTGCAGCACCCGGAGAAGTAGCATCTTTTCCCGGTGGACGCATCGAGAGAGACCCAGTACTGGTCAATCTTGCCCAGTTTGTCATCGCTCAAGAGCGTTTGACCCAGCGAGTAATGGGTTATCTCCAGAGCCTCGCTGATTTAAATCCTCAGATCGCCATTGGCAGACCACTGAGGCCCGACCAGGAGAGATGCATTCATCGACTGGTCAATCTGATTCCCCCTATAGAAGAAGAGTGTGCCCCCATACCAGAGACGTTTTCTCAGGACCCTTTCTATTTGCCTTTTTCATTGTAGGCGTCACTGCTATGTTTATTGTCCCAACCTTTATTTATGTGTTGCAACTTGTGCGTGGTATCATGAGTTTGTGCGACAAATCAAATATTTGGTTTCAATTATGTGAGTAGTTTTTACTGCTGTTAATTTTGATTTAACTAATTTTCACTCGTGATAAATTCTGAAGTGAGGTTTTTCCCTAAGTTGTTGCAGCATACATCTCTTCACGACATAGATTTTTTTTATTCACGCAGCACCACGACAGCAGTCTCACAACAACTCATCCACGTGCACTTTTTGCACCTAACTGATCACCTCCCTAGCGCACCACAATCCTAGAGGGAGAGATTTGTGAGTAATTATTCGGGTACAAGTTGCCTACAACACACTGACAGCAGTTAGCACCCGAAACCAAATCCTAATCCTCATGATCGTCGCTGCCGCGAAGAGCTAGCACTCGAGCAGCAGCATCTCGACGATCATGGAGGATCATCGCGCACATGAGCACAGAGAACCCCAGCAATGCCGCCAACACTCCGCACATCAGGATCATGTACCAGTCCGGCATCACCTCCGCCATTACAGCCTCGTCTCGTGCTCCTACAAACAGAAATGGAGGAGAAGGAAAGAGAAGGAGAAGAAAGGCCAGGTGCGAGGAAGAAGAATGGAGCACCTTGGTCATTTTATAGCTCGAGATCGGTGTACAGTGGGCGAAGTCCACCCGCGCCGCTCGTTGCTCGATCACCGGTGTTTGGAGGCGAATCCGCGAGCAGTGCCGACAGCACACTAGCCCGCGAGGTGAGTGCATGCTGCACCGGCAGCTAGCACGTCGCGCACTACCGCAGTACAGCCTAGATGCCCTACGCGCTAGACGTCGCCGGTGGAGAAAGCGCGGGAAAGCACATGAGAGAGAGGAAGAAGAGATAGCCAGAGGTAGAAGAAGAGACTGACAGTGGTCCCCTGGTCCACCTGTCAGCCAGAGAGAGCACTGTGCTCTCGGGTACGACCAGCGTATTTTAGTAATTTAGAATTTTATTCTAAATTTACTGTAACAAAAGTAGAAATTTTTCGTTTCCCCCAACCATAGATATTTTCACGCAGCGCCAGTGTTCCACACTGTAGTTTTACATCACTTATTGCCCACTCACTGTAGCCACATTTTATTGCATGAGTAGGATGGTTTTTTTTTCTTAGTGATATTACTTTGAGATAGTACGAGTAATTCTTTTCAAGCAGCCCTTAGCAAATTTCGAGGACGAGATTTTTCTTAAGGGGGGTAGTGTTGTAACACCCCAAAAAAATTTAACCATGATTTGTTTATTAAAATTTTGCCAAGAAATTAATTTTTTTTGTGGACTTATCTTTTGATTTCAGAACCACTCTTTTCTTTGATATTGTGGAGTTTTCACCCTATGTGAAAACTTTTAAAAAATATTGTTCGACTTGTTTACCCTCGCAAGAAAAACATTTCTTTTATCAGTGGATTTATTTGCACAATTATTTTTCCCTGGGCTTTATTTCTTTAAAAATGATTTTTCATAAGTTTTGGAGCCTCTTTTGCTCTACAACCCTTTGATAAAATTAGTTATAAGTTTCACCAAAATTTGGAGATGTCATGGGATGCTCCCACATCACTTTGATGCAAAAATCACTTTTAGTCATTTGGAAATTTTGAGCTCTACCCCAAGTTTTCAAATCTGGTCCAGTTTGTAAAATTCCAATACAACCAATTTAAATATTTCTTTAAAGCTTCCACCAAAATTAGGGGATGTTAGTAGTAGTGTATAATTCAATTTTATGCAAAAACCCACTGGTGTTCTTTGAAAAATTTGACAAAATCATCCTCTTTTGCTCTCTGGTCCAGTTGGGTGTTTTCTACTGCAACCCTATTTTGTTTTGCTCTAGTGCCCATGATCTTTATCTTGCTTAGAGGCCACTCTACCAAACCCTTAAGTTCAGGAGATTGGGCCCATTGGAGGATTTTAAGTACATGCAATAATGCCCTTTTCTTTCTGTCCAGATTTGGTTTTCTCAAAAACTTGCACTAACAAGTTTTTGTTTTTGACAAACTAACCTTGCCACCCTCTTTATCATCTAAAGAGACTATGATCTGGAGTTTTTGGCCACCCCAAGAGATTCCTAGATAACCATAGCATTCTGTCAAACACCTTGTGTGCATGGCCAGTTTTGGCTTGGTTTTTAGTTTGCATTGTGGACTTGATCCCCTGACCAAACCACCATGTCCACTAATCTCCTTGCAAACTCTAACCTAGACCTGTTAATCCTCAGCCTCATCCAAGCCCTCTAGCACGCGCTGGCATTACGTCGAGCACCTAGCGTGCGTGCTCTGGGCGCGGCCACAGTGCGTGTTTTGCATGTGCGTGCGCTCGAGTCACCGCATCTCACTGCCGCCCTCCCCGCGACCGTGCTGACCCTTGGCCACTCACCGCCAACGCGCCCGACCCCTCCCTCGCTGTAGAGCCTCCCTGGCCCCCTCCTGACGCCCAGAGTGCCACAACCGCAAGCCACCGACGGCTGCAGCAGGCCTCTGCCATGGACGGTGCCGCCCGAGGCACTCCAGCCCGCCAGCTGCCCTCTAGAACAGCACGAGCTTATCCACGAGCATGTCCGCTAGCGCCCGTCGTCGCCACACACCCCCTGGCTACAGAACGGCGGTTCGCCATTCCTATCCACTGCCACTGTCGATCTTATCCTCGGCCTCCGCGGACCGACCTAATTGCGCTATAAATAGGGACCCCAAGCTCGTCCAAATCCTCAGGCAGCCTCAAGCCATCTACCTAGCGCTTCCACAGCCAGCAATCGACGGAGGGAGGCTTTCTTCCTCGTCTCCAGCAGGTTCGGCCGCCACCACGATCCGGTAAAATCCAGCCAAGACCGAGGCCCTTTACTCCATCCGGTGCTTCCATCCTCTTCCCATCGATCCTGCGGAGCCACCCCACCTCTCAAACACGATCGGGAGCCATCATAGCCCAAGACCCTAATCCACTAGAAGTTGTCGTCCGTCGCAAAGCTCGCCGCTGGCGACTCCCTTCGTCCCCGCCACCCTCTCGACCACTGGGAGGACCGCCCTGGACTGGCGGATCCATCCCTGCCCCCGGAACCCAGTGGGGAGCCGCCGTTCATCGACATGATCGCCGGAGCCCCGCCCCTGCTTGGCTAGATGAGAAAGAAGGCACAGGAGACTGGTCAAACCTGACCAGTGGGCCCGATGGACCCACTGTCAGTGACCCAGCCCAGCCAAAGCGTGTTTAAAGTGGAATCGTATTCCACCAAATATGCCTTCGCTAGAGGAAAACGTAAGTGCTGCCGAAACGTTTTCTTTTTCTGATTTTTATTAAAAACAGATTTTGACTAAACTTTGACTGGCTATAACTTTTTAAATATAAGTCCAATTGACTTGATTCTTTTTCTGTTGTTTCTCAAATTTTGTCTAGTTTATTTTCATATTTATTTGAAAATTTTCCAAGCAGCTTTTTTTGTACTGTTTTGAAACTATGTGTTAATTTGAATTTTCTTAAATAGGATGTTTGAAGAAGGAAGCAACTTTCAAAAGTGTACCCCCACTTGCATGCTCTTTAAGGCAAGCATTCTGAACCCTAGCATAATATTGTCGTGTGTTGTTTGATACGGTTACAACACCACCTTGTCTCGGAGTTTTCATTATTTTATGTGATGATATGATTGTACTCATAAGTGCATATTGATGATTCCGTGCTGTTGGTATTCGATATGTTCGTGATAGTAGTCATCCTCGTAAGACTTTCATGCCTAACGGAAGGAATCTGGGAAGCCTCTTTCTTGGGTAGACACAAGCTTGTCCCTAGTTCTTCGTTGAGACGATTATGTCCGGTAAGGCATGGTGGGGTACGATGAGCGGTGATTCTGTCTGATTGGTATGAAATATATTTCTTATGCTTATCATGCTGGTAATGCTTTATCCTCCTGAGTCGACCATAGATCGAGTCTTGTTCCAGTAACCCCCATACTTGTTTCGTACTACCACTTGTACATGCCATAGGTAGGGTACGGTTCAGTAAGTTGTCAACCCCTTTCCTAGCACACACCATACAGAGAGGCCATGGTGGAAGATACCGGCTGCATCCGGTAGGCATGCCATCTGGTCCGGGGGCATGGGTGTTTCTGGTTGGAGCCGAGGGGGTAGCTCCCCTAGTTTGCGGGCATTATAAATTTTATGATCCCATGCTAGTTGAGGTTGTAGCCTCCCCACTTAGAGTTTCACTGAACGGGTGTCATGGGTGATTTCTAGACACTAGTAAGTTAGGCTGGTGTGTGCGGTCCGGCGTGTTTTCAATTAAAAGACCGTAGGCGGAATTAGTCCCAATGGACTAAAGGAATTCGTTGCTCGTGGGTAAAGAGTACACCCTCTACAGAGATTATATCTATTCGAATAGCCATGTCCATGGTTAAAGACTACAGTCTGGGATGGGTCAAGTGTCGGTCTTAGTGTCAGTCTTCGGAGGAAAGATGGCTAAACCAAAACATGGATCATGACATGTGACTCATGATGATTATGATTGCTGTTATCATGGACTAACCATTTACATTATTTGAATTATTGAGTATCCCTGGGACGGTTCTACCTCCTGGATATTCACTGTGATTATTCTCATATAAGCCCTTTATGTGGTGTCGCAGAGACGCCCGACTATGGCATGCTTGTTATTCAATTACTTTATAAAGCCCTTTATGTGGCTTCGCTGAGATGCCCGACTGTGGCATGCTTTTTATTTATTTACTCTATAAGCCCTTTATGTGGTGTCGCACAGACGCCCGACTGTGGCACGTTTGCTACTTATTGCTTTTATAAGCCGTTTATGTGACGTCGCTCAGACGCCCGACTGAGGCATGCTTTATATTATTATCCTTTCGAGGCGTCGCTTCAGACACCCGATCGGTGCATTATGTTTCTACTCCCTTACGGCATATTCATGTTATAGATGAATAACCTGCTGCGTGCATCATGGATGTTGATTTTGTAACAGACGTGTGATCATAGAATATTTTAGAGCATGATTAACATTTGTTATATTATACATGTGTTCATAGTGTTTGCGAGTATATTCAAAAGTATTCACTAGCTTGTCCCTGGCTATTGTCTTGGCTAGATTTCTTGCGTGGAGAGGAGCATCGCGATGACAACCTCGGAACCTATGCAATGGTGATAGCTGCCTCGTGAAGATAGGAGTTATCCAGGTTAGCTGTTCCTGTGGGAAATGGAGTCCCATAGACGCTGATGATCCGCAAACAGCTTCCGCCATCAACCACTAGAAACCATTTGTTGTACTCATAGGCCAGAATGGTCTTGTACTACATATCTTGTATTTTGCTTGGAGTTTCCATATCAAGTTGGTGCCTCATCAGCTAACAGTAATCCTGGGGCAGGTGAGCACCAGTGCCATTTTCTGGGAAATTAATATCCCGAAAATCCGGCCCTAACACTAATTCATGCCCTCAACCTCGCCACGATCTCAAAGGCTAGCTCCACGAACTCGCAACACAAGAGACACAACATTTATACTGGTTCGGGCCACCGTTGTGGTGTAATACCCTACTCCAGTGTGGTGTGGTGGATTGCCTCTCGGGCTAAAGATGAATAGTACAAGGGGAAGAACGGCCTCCTGAGGAGAGGTGTTCTTGTGCTTGGTGAGTGTGAGGATGGGTTGGATCTAGTCCAAGTTGAGATGGCTGAAGTTCCCCCCTCTCCTACTGTGGTGGCTAATCCTATTTATAGAGGCCTTGGTCCTCTCCCCAAATATTGAGCGGGAAGGGAGCCAACAATGGCCAATTTTAAAGGGGACAACTAGTACAAGTTATCCTGACAAAAGCAGTCTTCGCATGCCAAAGGCTCTGGTGGTGACGCCGCCTTGGGCTCCATGGTGACCTCCGTCTTGCCGTCCTACTGGTCTTGGTCTCACTGCACCGATATGGGAACCTTTGCTTGATGCCTCGGTACTCTTCGTCTGTACTTGCCTCCTTAGCACCCAAGAGGAAACAAGGACACTATGCATGTGTCGGGACCGGATTTTTGGGATATTAATTTTCCAGAAAATGGCCCTTGTGCTCACCAGCCCCAGGATTACTGTTAGCTGATGAGGCACCAACTTAATACAGAAACTCCAAGAAAAATACAAGATATGTAGTACAAGACCATTCTGGCCTATGAGTACAACAAATGGTTTCTAGTGGTTGATGGCGGAAGCGGTTTGCGGATCATCAGCGTCTGTGGGACTCCATTTCCCACAGGAACAGCTGACCTGGATAACTCCTATCTTCGCGAGGCTACTATCACCATTGCATAGGTTCCGGGGCTGTCATCGCAACGCTCCTCTCCATGCAAGAAATCTGGCCAAGACAATAGCCAGGGACAAGCCAGTGAGTACTTTGAATGTACTAGCAAACATTATGAACACAGGTATAATATAACAATTGATAATCATGCCTTGAATTATTCTATGATCATACATCAATCACAAAATAAATGCCCATGATGGACGCAAGCAGGCTATTCATTATACAACATGAATATGTAATAAGGGAGTAGAAGTAGAATGCACCGATCGGGTGTCCGAAGCGACACCTCGAAAGGATAATAATATAAAGCATGCCTCAGTCGGGCGTCTGAGCGACGTCTCATAAAGGGCTTATAAAGGAAATAAGAAGAAAACATGCCACAGTCGGGCGTCTATGCTATCGGCGTTCTGGGAACGAGGGTCCCCAGACTTGCCTGCCTGCGGCCTGCGGCGTGGCTCAAAGGGGGGGCCAGCGCGGCCCATCTTCACCAACACAAACCAAAGACCCTCGCGAGGGGCCAAGCCTCGCGGGGCGGACGACACGGAGCTTCCTCAGACATGGCCTCGTCAGGCTGGCTCACGAGGAGGCGGAGAGATCAAGGCGGGGTACCTCACGAGGTGCTCGTGACGCAAGCCATGACGACCGAGGGTGCCAGGCGGGTGCCAGCCCGCGCAGTGTCCTCCTTTCCTCTTTGGTGCAAAGGGGGCAAGCGCAGCCGTGGAGTACCAAGGCATCAGGCAAAGGTTGCCATTTTGGTGCAACGAGACCAAGACCATGAGGACTACAAGACGGAGGTCACTGTGGAGCCCAAGACGGCGTCATCACCAGAGCTTTGCGCAAGCGAAGACTACTTTTGTCAGGATAGCTGATACTAGTTGTCCCCCTTCAAATTAGCCCGCCATTGTTGGCTCCCTTCCCGCTCGATATTTGGGAAGAGGACCAGGGCCTCTATAAATAGGACCAGCCACCCACAGAGCAAGGGGGTTGGAAGGAAATAGGGGGGATCGAAGGATAAAATAAAGGACCGCAGCGAGAGAGAAAGGTGACTGAACTCCTCCCAGCAGTTCATCGCCCCAGCCAAGAACAGACCCTCGCGAGGCTGTTCTTCCTTGTATTGTTCATCATCATCAGCCCAAGAGGCAATCCACCACACCACACACTGGAGTAGGGTATTACACCACAACGGTGGCCCGAACCAGTATAAACCCTGTGTCTCTTGTGTTGTTCTTTCCGTAGTTTAGATCCTAGCAAGGCAGAGGGGCGCAGGTAGGTAGGAGGCGAAATCTCCGCGCGCACCCCAGTGTTTGAACCTCAAGGTTCTGCCGGAACCCGAAATCCGACATTTGGTGCGCCAGGTAGGGGTGCGCTAGGATTCGTCTTCCACCACCCCGTTCTCCTCCGACCATCACGCCCATGTCTGACGCTCGTCGAGCCCGCACCGAGCGCCGGGCAGCACTTGCTTCCCGTGTCGCCCAGACGGCCCCTGTCGGCGGGCGTCCTCGCCGTTCCCCGTCACCTACCGTCAACACCGCCACCGGCCCGGCGGGGGACGAGCAGCAAGCATCGGCCCAGCATCTGTCCGTGCGGCAAGAGGGCCGCACCGCAACTCCCTCGCTCACCCCAGCTGGTTCTTCGTCCCGCGTGCTCCGCGCGCCCATGGAGCCCCGCAACCTCTCCCCAGTCCATCGCGCTGCACCAACACCCCCGGTCGTCGTGGCCCTCTTGGGCGGCTCGCAGGCGCCACCTACAAGTCACCACATCAAGCCGTTCATCCGCCGGGTCAACGCCGCTTCCGCGCGGTAGGGGGCTCCCCTGGACCGGGCGGCGCCCGAGACCGGCCTGACCTTCAGCTCGGAGGACCACCCCTCCAACTCGGCCTGCTCGGGTGCGCTCCCCATGCTGTGCACCCCCACCATCTGCCAGGTGGCCATCACCAGAACCCTCATTGATGGCGGCGCAGGCCTCAGCATGCTCACGGTCGAGGCCTTCAACCCCCTCTGCATACCCCTGGAACGGCTGCAACCCAGTCGGCCCTTCTCAGGCGTTGGGTGCGAGACGTCCAGCTCCTTGGGACAGATCCGGCTCCCAGTAACCTTCAGCACCTACGACAACTTCCGCACGGAGCTGGTCGACTTCGACATCGCCCCCATCGGCCTCCCCTACAACGCCATCCTTGGCTACCCAGCGCTGGCCCAGTTCATGGCTGCGACGCACCCGGCGTACAACCTCATGAAGATGCCCGGGAGCAGCGGTGTCCTCACTGTGCACGGGGGCAGGGATGCGCTGAGGGTGCTCAAGCTCGCCTTCAAGACAGCGGCATCAGCACAGCCCGCCGACTTGGAGATCCCCGAGCCCAAGGGGGCTGCACCCGCCAAGAAGAAACAGTTGTTCACCCAAGACAAGGCAGAAACCAAGCAGATACCCGTCGATGAGGACGGGTCCACCAATGCCACTTTCACCATAGGCGCCCACCTCAAACCTGAGCAGGAGAAGGCCCTGGTTGGGTTCCTGCGTGCAAACAAGAAGGTATTCGCTTGGGAGCCTGACCAGTTGGCAAGGATCCCTAGGAGTGTAATCGAGCGTCACCTCAACGTGTGCCCCAACGTGCGCCCTATGAAGCAGAAGGCCAGGCGGCAGTCCACAGAAAAGCAGGCCTTCATCGTCCAAGAGACCCGCAAATTAGAAGCTGCTGGGGTCATTCATGAGGTCCGATATCCGGATTGGTTGGCCAACCCTGTCGTTGTGCCAAAGAAGGGAGGGAAGGAGCGCATGTGTGTCGACTTCACCAACCTCAACAAAGCATGCCCGCATGATCCATTCCCGCTCCCCGCATCGACCAGATCGTCGGTTCCACTGCGGAATGCAACCTGTTATGCTTCTTGGATGCCTTCTCTGGGTATCACCAGATCAAGATGGCGGTAGAAGACATCAAGAAGACAACCTTCCTAACCCCGTGTGGGGTGTACTGCTACACATGCATGCCATTCGGGCTGCGTAACGCAGGGGCGACCTTTCAGCGGCTGATGCACATCACCTTGGGCCCGCAGCTCGGGAAGAATGTTGAAGCTTACGTCGATGACATTGTGGTAAAGTCTCGGGAGGCCAGGAACTTGATACAAGACCTGGAGGAAACCTTCGCGAGCCTCAACGCAGTGAACCTACAGCTCAACCCAGAGAAATGTGTGTTCGGAGTCCCCTCGGGCAAGCTCTTGGGTTTCCTCGTGTCCCATCGAGGCATCGAGGCTAACCCGGAGAAGGTCAAGGCGGTGGAAGACATGAGCCCGCCAAAGACCCTCAGAGAAATGCAGAAGCTCACGGGGCGCGTGGCCGCGCTAGGGCGCTTCATCTCCAAGTTGGGGGAACGAGCACTGCCCTTCTTCCAGCTAATGAAGAAAAAGGGGCCCTTCGAGTGGACTGAAGAGGCCGACAAGGCGTTCCAGGATCTCAAGAGATACTTGACCAGCCCACCGGTCATGGTGGCTCCGCGCCCTCAAGAGCCCCTGGTGCTTTACCTCACTGCCACTCCCTACTCCGCCAGCGCAGCCTTGGTGGCAGTCAGAGAGGAGCGCCGAATCAAAACCGCGGCAGCAGCCCGGGACAAGGCAGAACAGGGACAAGGAAGGCCCACAGAAACTTCCACCGCGGCTGAGGAGGATCGGCCGCCACAGAGGGGCGCACCGGAGGCGGAAGGGGCCCCTCTCCCAGATGGCCAGTGTCAGGAGGCCTCATTGCCTCAAGAGGTGCCATGGTCTCCGAAGGGAGCCACCAGCACTGACGCACTCCACCTCGTTGAGCACCCAGTGTACTTCATCAGCACGATGTTGCGGGATGCAAGGGCACGGTACCCCATGCCTCAGAAACTCCTCCTCGCGCTACTGGTGGCCTCGCGCAAGCTGCGGCACTATTTTCAGGGTCACCCCATCAAGGTCGTCTCGTCATACCCCCTGGAGAGAGTGCTCAGGAGCCCTAATTCAGCTGGAAGGGTCGCTGAGTGGAACATAGAACTGCAAGCGTTTCAGCTCGAATTCAGCATGACCAGAGTCATCAAGGGAGCAGCGTTGGCGGATTTTGTGGTAGAATGGACGGAGGCGCCAGGCCTCAAGGCCGACGGGGATCGGTCCCTGTCCCCGGGAAGCGAGGCGCCAGAAGGCTGGGTCATGTACTTCGATGGGGCGTTCTCCAGGCATGGCGCAGGGGCTGGAGCAGTGCTTATATCACCCACTCAGGACAAGCTCTATTACGCCGTGCAGCTTTGTTTCTAGCAAGGTGAAAAGGTCTCCCACAACATAGCGGAGTATGAAGGTTTAATAGCGGGCTTGAAAGCTGCGGCTGCCCTGGGGGTGAAACGCCTCACCATCAAGGGCGATTCGCAGCTCCTTGTCAATTTCTCCAACAAGGTGTACGAGCCGAAGGATGAGCACATGGAAGCCTACCTAGCGGAGGTCCGCAGGATGGAGAAGCAGTTCTGGGGGTTGGAGTTGCCGCATGTGCCTCGTGGCACCAATCAGGAGGCCGACGACATCGCCAAACGGGCATCCAGGCGGTTAGCTCAGGATCCTGGCCTTTTCGAGGAACGGCTCTTCAAGCCATCAGCCCTGCCGTCATTATCGAACACGGCTCAGCCCCGGGAGGAGCTCCCCCAGCCACCTGCCTTAGGGGCTCCGGCCTGTGGCCCGGCCTCAGGAGCACGCCTGCTCCTGGCGATGGAATCTCAGGAGGGATGTTGGATTGCGGAGCTCCGGAGTTACCTAACGCAAGGGACCCTGCCAGAGAAGGAGGAGGAAGCAGAGCAAGTGGCACGCCAGGCCACGGCATACTGCATCAAGGATGGAGAGATCTACCGGAAGCGGCCAAATGATGTATCCCTGCGCTGCATCTCCAGGGAGCAAGGGAAGGAACTGCTGGAAGATATACACGGCGGAGACTGTGGACATCATTCATCATCACGGACCCTCGTCGGCAAGGCGTTCCGCAGTGGGTTTTATTGGCCCACTGCGCTCAATGACGCTGTCGAACTAGTGAAAGCTTGTGAGGCCTGCCAGTTCCACGCCAAGCAGACCCATCAGCCAGCAGGAGGCTTGCAGACTATACCCCTTTCGTGGCCATTCGCAGTCTAGGGGCTGGACATCTTGGGCCCATTTCCTCGGGCGCCCGGGGGCTACCGCTACCTCTACGTCGCCATGGACAAGTTCACCAAGTGGGCTGAAGTAGAGGATGTCCGCACCATTCCCGCGGGTTCCGCGATCAAGTTCATCAAGGGCATCGTGAGCCGGTTCGGGGTGCCGAATCGCATCATCACGGACAACGGTTCGCAGTTCACCAGTAACCTCTTCAAAACATATTGTGCTAACCTTGGAATGCAGATATGCTATGCTTCGGTGGCGCACCCCCGAAGCAACGGCCAGGCCGAGCGAGCCAACGCGGAGGTCCTGAGGGGCCTCAAGACCAGGACGTTCAAGAAGAAGCTGGAGGCCTGCGGCAGAGGTTGGTACGACGAGCTTCAGTCCGTGTTGTGGTCCATCCGCACAACCGCGACCAAGCCGACTGGAGAGACCCCGTTCTTCCTGGTCTACGAAGCCGGAGTGGTCCTCCCTCACGAGGTCAGACGTCGCTCTGTGCGGGTCCTGGCGTTCGACGAGGTGCAGCAGGACGCCATGCAGGGGATGGACCTCGTGCTGGGGGAGGAACGTCGCCGAGAAGCCGCGCTACGAGCGGCGAGGTACCAACAAGCACTGCGGCAATATCACTGCCGCAACATCCGCCCCAGAACTCTCGAGGTAGGAGACCTTGTGCTCAGGCGGGTTCTCTCCAGGGAGGGGCAGCACAAGCTCTCTCCCATGTGGGAGGGCCCGTTCAAAGTTGTTCATGTTTCCAGGCCCGGCTCCGCGCGCTTGGAGACTTAGGAGGGGGTGCCAGTCTAGAATGCATGGAACATCCAGTACCTCCGGAGGTTCTACCCCTAAGAAGGCCCAGAGCCTGTGAAGAAGGCGAATGCCTATGAAGCTATCGCATTTTGGAAAAGGCCCAGAGCCTGTGAAGAAGGCGAATGCCTGTGAAGCTATCGCGTTTTGGAAAAGGCCCAGAGCCTGTGAAGAAGGCGAATGCCTGTGAAGCTATCGCGTTTTGGAAAAGGCCCAGAGCCTGTGAAGAAGGCGAACACCTGTGAAGCTATCGCGTTTCGGAAAAGGCCCAGAGCCTGTGAAGAAGGCGAATGCCTGTGAAGCTATCGCGTTTTGGAAAAGGCTCGGAGCCTGTGAAGAAGGCCAATGCCTGTGAAGCTCGCCGCCCGTGACACTCTCACGTAATAATGAGTTGGGGCTGTACACGCCCCAGAGTCTCAGGAACACCGGCCTCAGGCCCTGGGGCTCCCTCCCACGCCCAGTGGAAGCACTTAGCTCCGCGCTGGTGAGAAGACGTCGAAGACTAGATTAGGTGCCGGACGCGGCTTTTCATTTGCTTTCCGCAGTTGGCTTGTTCCTTCTCATTCGAAGTTTTATTGAAGTTGTTGCCGTCTTTGGCTTGTGATTCTTCGACTTTTCACTCTCCTGCCTCGATTTCTCTTGTGCAAGGCGTCGCAAGGGGGGGGGGCAGCTGAGCGCCCTCGCAAGTGTTCCTATCCTAGTCATTCAAAGAGTTCGCGACCTAGGCCCATTACAGGAGCACCCCTCCAGTCCGTGCCCCACGGGCACCGCGACACAAACAAAGGGCCTGGGTCGGTCGCTGCCCACGGCCGGGGCCGGGAGCTATCCACACTCGGGCATGTAGCCAGAAGGTACGATAACGAAAGCAAAACGATGATTAACAGCAATAACCCAAACACACCCCCGCGGGGCTCCACACTACTGTCTTTGTTATGCAGGAAAAAGGAAAAGAAAGAACAAATATGGTGCAGCTCGCCTCACACCGGCCCGCAGGAAAGGCCCAAGCTGCCTCCGGAGCTCAGGCGGACTTCCTCTCGCGCTTCACCAGGGCACGACGGCGGGCGGACAAGTTGCCACCTCCCAAGCAGATACGACGGCGTGGAGGCTGACCGCGGCCACCGCTAGAAGAGTCACCGCCTGAAGAAGAACCGGAGAAGCTTGAGGAACCCTGAGCGCCGCCAGCCGCGCGAGCGCTACCCTCTCCATCATCGCCGGAGCTGGGTTCCCAGCCGCGGTCGTCTCCCTCGGGGCAACACCCTGCGCGGCGACCATCTTCCCCAAACACCCTCACGTAGAGGGTGGCATCGCCGTCAAACTTGAAGTGTAGGGTGCACCGACGGCTCAGGCCACACGCGCGGGCAAACGTCTGCCAATCGCGGGCCAGGGACAGGCTCCCGGCCGTGGAGACCTCCAGTGAGACCTAAGAGGCCCGGCTGCAGCAGCCGTCGGCCTGGAGCCAGAGGCCGCCTGGGGCGCCGGCCGGGAGCTCGCCAAGGAGGAAGCGAGGAAGTGGAAGTCGGGTGCTAGTCGGCTCCGCCGACCACACGACGAACTCCGGCAGCTCTTCAGCAGCACGAAAGCGCGGCCTAGGGAGACGCGCAGCCGGAGCGCGCCCACCGGCCGCAGCAATCCGCCCGTCGCTGTGCTGAAGATCGCCTCCACGGCCGCGGGGAGCCACCATGGTGGCCACAGGATGTTTGCGAGGGCGCCCTCGGCCACGCTTGGGCAGGGGAGAGGCGGGCTCAACCTGGTGAGCCTTCCCCTTCTCTGCGGCCGAGAACCTCCTCGACGGGGCCATGAATAAAAAGGAGAAGCAAGGGGGGATGAACTGGAAGGGCGCGTGCCGGTCCGTACTTATAGCTGGCGATAGCCAACCAACGGCCCCCATGATCGCAGGTAATTATGACCCGCTTTGCATGCAGGGACTTGTCCAATCAACCGCCACGCGCACCGGTCCGTACTTATAGTTGTCGAGGCGCCATGGGGAAGTGGAGGCGCCCACGTCCAATCAACCGCCACGCGGCGCCCAAGGCCGCAGGCTGTTAGGTCCCGTGGCGCTTCGCTCTTGCCCTTCCGCCTCCCTGCACGGCCAAGTCCGGGCGCGCCTTGGGCCCGGGGGCTACTGTCGGTGTTCTGGGAACGGGGGTCCCCAGACTTGCCTGCCTGCGGCCTGCGGCGTGGCTCAAAGGGGGGCCCAGGGCGTCCCATCTTCACCAACACAAACCCAAGACCCTCGCGAGGGGCCAAGCCTCGCGGGGCGGACGACATGGAGCTTCCTCAGGCACGACCTCGTCAGGCTGGCTCACGAGGAGGCAGAGAGATCAAGGCGGGGTACCTCATGAGGTGCCCGTGACGCAAGCCATGACGACCGAGGATGCCAGGCGGGTGCCAGCCCGCGCAGTGTCCTCCTTTCCTCTTTGGTGCAAAGGGGGCAAGCGCAGCCGCGGAGTACCGAGGCATCAGGCAAAGGTTGCCATTTCGGTGCAACGAGACCAAGACCATGAGGACTACAAGACGAAGGTTACCGTGGAGCCCAAGACGACGTCATCACCAGAGCTTTGCACAGGCGAAGACTACTTTTGTCAGGATAGCTGATACTAGTTGTCCCCCTTCAAATTATCCCACCATTGTTGGCTCCCTTCCCGCTCGATATTTGGGAAGAGGACCAGGGCCTCTATAAATAGGACCAGCCACCCACAGAGCAAGGGGGTTGGAAGGAAATAGGGGGGATCGAAGGGTAAAAGAAAGGACCAGAGAGAGAGAGAGAAAGGTGACTGAACTCCTCCCAGTAGTTCATCGCCCCAGCCAAGAACAGACCCTCGCGAGGATGTTCTTCCTTGTATTGTTCATCATCATCAGCCCAAGAGGCAATCCACCACACCACACACTGGAGTAGGGTATTACACCACAATGGTGGCCCGAACCAGTATAAACCCTGTGTCTCTTGTGTTGTTCTTTCCATAGTTTAGATCCTATCAAGGCGGAGGGGTGCAGGTAGGTAGGAGGCGAAATCTCTGCGCGCACCCCAGTGTTTGAACCTCAAGGGTCTATCGGAACCCGAAATCCGACATGTGCGACACCACATAAAGGGCTTATAGAGTAATTAAATAACAACCATGGCACAGTCGCGCGTCTCAGCGACACCACATAAAGGGCTTATTAAGTAAATGAATAACAAGCATGCCACAGTTGGGTGTCTCCGTGACACCACATAAAGGGCTTATAAAGTAAATGAATAATAAGCATGCCACAGTCGGGCGTCTCTGTGACACCACATATAGGGCATATATGAGAGTAATCGCAGTGAATATCCAGGAGGTAGAACCGTCCCAGGGATACTCAATAATTCAAATAATGTAAATAGTTAGTCCATAATAATAGTAATCATTATCATCATGAGTCACATGTCATGATCCATGTTTTGGTTTAGCCATCTTTCCTCCGAAGACCGACACGTGACCCATCCTAGACTGTAGTCCTTAACCATGGACACGACTATTTGAATAGATATAATCTCTGCAGAGGGTGTACTCTTTACCCACGAGTAACGGATTTCCTTTAGTCCATCGGGACTAATTCCGTCTACGGTCTTTTAATTGAAAACACACCTGACTGCACACACCAGCCTAACTTACCGGTGTCTGGAATCACCCACGACACCCGTTAAGCGAAACTCTAAGTGGGGTGGCTACAACCTCAACTAGCATGGGATTACAAAATTTATAACGCGCGCAAACTAGGGGAGCTACCCCCTTCAGATCCAACCGAAACACCCATGCCCCCGGACCAGGTGCCATGCCTACCGGATGCAGCTGGTATCTTCCACCATGGCCTCTCTGTACAGTGTGTGCTAGGAAGGGGTTGACAACTGACTAAACTGTAACCTGCCTATGGCAGGGACATGTGGTAGTATGAGACAAGTATGGGGGTTACTGGAACAAGACTCGATCTATGGTCGACTCAGGAGGTTAAAGCATTTCCTGCATGACAAGCATAAGAAATATATCTCACATCAATCAGACAGAACCACCACTCATCATACCTCACCATGCCTTACCAGACACACCTGTCTCGACGAAGAACTAGGGACAAGCTCGTGTCTACCCAAGACAGAGGCTCTCCCGGGATCCTTCCGGCGGGCATGAAAGGCATACGATGGTGATTACTATCACAAGCATATCAAATTTTTAACCGCAAGGAATCTTCATTTGCGCACTCATGAGTATGATCATATCGTCACATAAAATAACGTATACTTCGTGTCAAGATGGTGTTGTAACCGTATCAAACAACACACAACCATATTATGCCAGGGTTCAGAATGCTTGCCTTCAAGAGTATGCCAGTGGGGGTGCACTTTTGAAAGTTGCTTCCTTCTTCAAAAATCCTATTTAATTAAATTCAAATTAACATATAGTTTCAAAACAGTACAAAAAAGTTGTTTGAAACTTTTTCAAATAAATATGAAAATAAACTAGACAAAATTTTAGAAACAACAGAAAAAGAATCAAATCATTTGAACTTATATTTAAAAAGTTATAGCTAGTCAAAGTTTAGTCAAAAATCTGTTTTTAATAAAAACAGAAAAGGAAAACAGTTTGAATGAGAATACGTTTTTCAGGCAGAGAAGACGAACTCTGGGTTTTACGTCTCCACTTAAACCAGCGCGGGCCGGCTCGGGATCACTGACAGTGGGTCCCTTGGGCCCACTGGTCAGGTTTGACCAGTCGCCCGCGCCTCTTTCTTCTCTCTGGCCGAGCGGTGGCGGGGGCTCCGGCGATTTCCGGCGGTGAACGGCGGCTCCCCGCAGGGTTCTGAGGGCGGGGATGGATCCGCCAGTCCAGGGCGGTCCTCCCGGTGGTCGCTAGGTTGGTGGGGGTGGAGGGGGTCGCCGGCGCGAGCTTCGCGGCGGAGGTGGCTTCGGGAGGGATTGGGGGTTTGGGCTATGGTAGCTCCCGGTCGAGGCTGAGGTGATGGGTGGCTCCGCACGATCAAGGGGAGTCGGGTGGTGGCGCTGGATGGACGGGAGAGGGCCTGCCTGCGACGAACGGAGCCGGAGTGTGGCGGTGGCCGAACCGGCCGGAGATGAGGAAGACAGCCTTCCCCCGTCGATTGCTGGCCGTTGGGGCAGTAGGGGGATGGTACAAGGTTGCCTGAGTGTCCAGATGGGCTCGGGGGTCTCCATTTATAGCGTGACTAGGTCGGTTCCGCGGCGGCCGGAGATAAGATTGGCGAACCGCCTCGCTGTAGCTTGCAGTGCGACGTGTCGAGGCTGGGGATAGCGGCACAGGCTAGCAGATGAGTGGGCACTGCTCCAGGGGCGAGCTGGCGAGCGAGAGTGGCTCGGGCGGCGCCGTCCATGGCAGGAGCCTGCTATGGCCGGCCGCTAGCTGCCATGGCCGACCTGGCGGCAGTGCTGTGGGGCTCCAGAGGCGGCCAGGGCGGCTCTGCGACGCGGGAGGGGCCAGGCGTGTTGGCGGTGAGTGGCCAAGGGTCAGCACGGGTGCGGGGAGGGCGGCAGCGAGACCGGCGGCTTGGTGCGCGCGCGTGCAAATCGTGCGCTCTGGGCGCGCCCAGTGCACGCATGCTAGGTGTTTAACGAAATGCCAGCGTGTGTTAGAGAGCTTGGGTGAGGCTGGCAATTAGCAGATCTAGGTTAGAAGTAGCTAGGAGCTTAGTGTACAAGGTTGTTGGGTCAGAGGATCAGGTTCGCAATGCAAACTAAAAATCATGTCAAATCTGGCTATGCACACAAGGAGCTTGACAGAATGCCAAGGGCATCTAGGCAACTCTTGGGGTGGCCAAAATCTCCAGATCCTAGTCTCTTTAGATGATGAACGGGTTTGCAAGGTTAGTTTGGGAAAAACAGAAACTTGATTGTGCAAGTTTTTGAGAAAACCAATTCTGGACAGAAAGTAAAGAGCATAATTGCATGGACTAAAAATATCCCAATGGACCCAATCTCCTGGACTTAAGGGTTTGGTAGGGTGTACTACAAGCAGGAAAAATCTCATCGTCACTAGAGCGAAAATAATTAGGGTTGCAGTAGAAAACACCCAACTGGGCCAGAGAGCAAAACAGGATGATTTGCTCAAATTTCTCAAAGAACATCAATGGGTTTTTGCATAAAGTTGAATTATATACTACTACTAACATCCCATAATTTTGGTGAGAATTATAAAGAATTTTCTGAAAGGGTTGTAGTGCAAATAGAGCTCTGAAACTTATGAAAAAAATCATTTTTAAAGAAATAAAACTCAGTGGAAAGTAATTGTATAAATAATTCCACTGATAAAATAAATGTTTCTTGAGAGGGTATACAAGTCTAATAATATATTTCGAAAGTTTTCACTTGGGGTAAAAACTCCATAATATCCAAGAAAGGAGTGGTTCTGAAATCAAAGAAAATCCAGAAAAATGAAAGATTTAATTTCCTGGCAAAATTTTAATAAACAATTCATGTTTAAATTTTTGGGGTGTTACAACACTACCCCCCCTTAAGAAAAATCTCGTCCTCGAGATTTGCTAAGGGCTGCTTGAAAAGAATTACCCCTACTATCTCAAAGAAAAAATCACAAAAATAACCATCTTACTCATGCAATAAAAAAATGGCTACGGTGAGAGGGCAATAAGTGGTGTAAAACTACAGTGTGGAACATTGGCGTTGCGTGGAAAAATCCATGGTTCGGGAGAACGAGAGATTTCTACGTTGGATACAGTAAATTTAGAATAAATTCTAAATTTCTAAAATACGTTGGTCGTACCCGAGAGCACAGTGCTCCCTCTGGCTGACAGATGGACCTGGGGCCCACTGTCAGTCTCTTCTTCTACCTCTGGCTTCCTCTTCTTCCTCTCTCTCGCGCGCTTTCCCACGCTTTCTCCACCAGCGATGTCTAGCGCGTAGGGTATCTAGGCCGTACTGTGGTAGTGCACGGCATGCTAGCTGCCGGTGCAGCCTGCACTCACCTCGTGGGCCAGTGTGCTATCGGCACTGCTCGCGGATTCGCCTCCAAAGACCGGCGATCGAGCGACGAGCGGTGCTGGTGGACTTCGCCCACCGTACACCGATCTCGAGCTATAAAATGACCGGTGCTCCTTTCTTCTTCCTCACACCTGGCCTCGCTTCTCCTTCTCCTTCCTTCTCCTCCATTTCCATTTGCAGAAGCTCGAGACGAGGCTCTAATGGCGGCGGTGGTGCCGGACTGGTACATGATCCTAGTGTGCGGAGGGCTGGCGGCATTGCTGGGGTTCTTCGTGCTCCTATGCGCGATGATCCTCGATGATCGTCGTGATGCTGCCGCTCGAGTGTTGGCTCTCCGCGGTGGCGGTGATCACGAGGATTAGGTGTGGTGTCGGGTGCTAACTGTTGTCGGTGTGCTGGAGGTAACTTGCACCCGAATGATTACCCACTAATATCTCCTTCAGAGACTATGGTGTGTTAGGGAGGTGATCAGTTAGATGCAACATGGGTACGTGGTTTTGCAATTAGTGCATGTGTTCGAGTGGTTGTGGTTTGTGAGTCTGCTGCCGTGGTTCTGCGTGAATAAAAATCTATGTCGTGAGGAGATATACGCTGCAGCAACTCAGGGAAAAGAAATCTCACTTCAGAATTTATCGCGAGTGAAATTAGTTAAATCAAAATTAATAGCAGTAAAAACTACTCACATTAATTGAAACCAAATAATTGATTTGTCGCACAAACTAAGGATACCACACATAAGTTACAACACATAAATAAATGCAGGAATAATAAACATAGCGGCGACGTCTACTATGAAAACGGTAAATGGACGGGGTCCTGAGAAAACGTCTCTGGTACTGGGGCACACTCTTCTTCTATCGGGGGAAGCGAATTGACTAGTCGATGAATGCGTCTCTCCTGGTTGGGCCTCAGTGGTCTGCCAATGGTGATCTAAGGATTTAACTCGGCGAGGCTCTGGAGATAACCCATTACTCGATGGGTCAGACGCTCTTGAGCGATGAGATACTGGGCAAGGTTGGCCAATACTGGGTCTCTCTCAATTCGTCCATCGGGAAAGGATGTTACTTCTCCGGGTGCTACACGACTCGGGAAGTAATAATACCCTCGTTCGCTTGCATAAGGCACCGCGAATCGAAGGCGAGCAAGCGCTTCATATGCAGCAGCTTCTATGGCCATATGCGGAGTCGGCATAGATTTCCCCACGAAGGAGACTTCCGTTGGGTCTTGGTTTGGGTTTGCGGGAGGGAAGTGCACTACTGCCAATATTTCGAGGTGGAAGGGGTGATCCTCGATTTGAGCAACTCGTACTGGGGTGGATGGGTAGCACTCATGGTACTGCAGGTAAAGTCCCACAATATTTTAACAAAACTACCTAGGGTGGCATCTGGAGTTCTCAGATAGATACTAGGGCTCGGATGGCAAAGGAATAGCCGTGAGAGTTGTGCACAAGGTGAGGGGTACTTGGCAGGGCATGAGGTGGCCTCTTATATAGCAAGTGGGCTGGGTTATTTACCGCGGTGAGGGGCAACTAGGTTGTCAGTTCTGCTCTATGGGGCCGGGGTCAATGCCACAAATACACATATCTCACAAAAGCGATGTATTACTGTGGGTAACATCGGGGGTGGTTTTTGGGTAGCTACGCTCGGAATTAAAAAATGCAATCGTATACCAACATACTTTTGCATGGCTACTATTTAATATAGGGGCGCACAAGCAGATAGCATTTAATTATGGCGATACAAGATCACACAATTACAGGGCGACATTCTAAGACTCGGTACTACTCGAGTGGCTTAGTCTACCTCGTTTATATCTAAGCGGGCGTGCCTTGTGGACGCCGAGGCTTCTTCACGGGTTTCACCGTCGGGGTTAGCTGGAGGGGGTTGAGGAACTGCAGGGTCGGGGTAGCGATGATGACCATCGCAGGGATTGTTGGCCACAATCCCATTGGAGCGTGTTCCCAAAAGGCGACGAAGCACTTCTGGGGACACCAAAGCACCTTGGCCGATGGCTGGGGCATACCTCAAGGACTCGATCGGTTGTCCAAACAGCACAACTGGGTCGTCGGCATCGGGTTCATCTTCTCTTCTTGCTGGGGCTCGGCGAACCAGTTCCCCACGAGCTGCGATCAGATCAAGGGTGATTTGATTAAACAGTTCCTCTAGTGCACTTACATAGCGCACCAGATGCAATACTGCAGGATCCATCTCGTGATCTCCGTTGGCAACTTGGGGTGGCCTACCATACCCGTCTCGGCTGGGTAGTAGTAGAACGAGCGACAGTTAACTCTGGGTGACAAGTGCCGGAGTTGAACTATAGCCTCTCGAGCAGCTAATTGGATGGCTTGTGGCTCAAAGGAAGTTGTCCTTCCGGTGAACCTGTAGGGGCGTTCTGGCGATAGACCCCTACCATAGACGTGCACAGTGGCCCAGAATTGACGGCTCTCACCGCTCATGGGCCCTTGGTATACAACATATTCTGGGGGCTCTTCTAATGCAAAGGCACGGCAGGTGAGGTTTGCTAGCACGGTCACAAAACTTCCAAGGTTGGTTGATGTGGTCTGATTGTGAACAATGGGTCCTGGCATTCTAGCTCGGTTTGGGGTAGAGGCTGTGCTGTGCTGGGTTGAGGCTAGTGTGCCCTTTTTATAGAAAAAGGGGATGGAGTCTTCCTTCGCACGCTTGCGAATGAGACACTTTAGGCGTTGGTCACTGGCGCGTGATCGACAGGCTAGGCTGATAGGTGGGGCACCGACTGCCAAAAGGTGTCGGGTCACTGTGGGGCTATCTTACACGAGAAGCTTGGCCGGGGTTGGGTTAAGGTCTGGTGGGTTTGGTTAACCTAGGTTTTTCGACCTGGCTAAGACAGGATTAGCCAATGGTCAGCCTGGCTCTGATACCAAGGTTGTTGGGACCGGATTTTCAGGATATTAATTTTCTAGAAAATGACCCTTGTGCTCACCAGCCCCAGGATTACTGTTAGCTGATGAGGCACCAACTTGATACAGAATCTCCAAGCAAAATACAAGATATGTAGTACAAGACCATTCTGGCCTATGAGTACAACAAATGGTTTCTAGTGGTTGATGGCGGAAGCGGTTTGCGGATCATCAGCATCTATGGGACTCCATTTCCCACAGGAACAGCTGACCTGGATAACTCCTATCTTCGCGAGGCTGCTATCACCATTGCGTAGGTTTCGGGGCTGTCATCACAATGCTCCTCTCCACGCAAGAAATCTGGCCAAGACAATAGCCAGGGACAAGCCAGTGAGTACTTTGAATGTACTCACAAACATTATGAACATAGGTATAATATAACAATTGATAATCATGCCCTGAATTATTCTATGATCATACGTCAATCACAAAATAAACGCACATGATGCACGCAAGCGGGCTATTCATTATAAAACATGAATATGTAATAAGGGAGTAGAAGTAGAATGCACCGACTGGGTGTCCGAAGCGACACCTCGAAAGGATAATAATATAAAGCATGCCTCAGTCGGGCGTCTGAGCGACGTCTCATAAAGGGCTTATAAAGGAAATAAGAAGCAAACATCCCACAGTCGGGCGTCTATGCGACACCACATAAAGGGCTTATAGAGTAATTAAATAACAAGCATGCCATAGTCGGGCGTATCAGCGACACCACATAAAGGGCTTATTAAGTAAATGAATAACAAGCATGCCACAGTCGGGCGTCTCCGCGACACCACATAAAGGGCTTATAAAGTAAATGAATAACAAGCATGCCACAGTCGGGCATCTCCGCGACACCACATATAGGGCTTATATGAGAGTAATCGCAGTGAATATCCAGGAGGTAGAACCGTCCCAGGAATACTCAATAATTCAAATAATGTAAATGCTTAGTCCATAATAATAGTAATCATAATCACCATGAGTCACATGTCATGATCCATGTTTTGGTTTAGCCATCTTTCCTCCGAAGACCGACACTAAGACCGACACTTTGACCCATCCCAGACTGTAGTCCTTAACCATGGACACGGCTATTCGAATAGATTTAATCTCTGCAGAGGGTGTACTCTTTACCCACGAGCAACGAATTCCTTTAGTCCATCGGGACTAATTCCGCCTACGGTCTTTTAATTGAAAACACGCCGGACCGCACACACCAGCCTAACTTACTGGTGTCTAGAAATCACCCATGACACCCGTTCAGCGAAACTGTAAGTGGGGAGGCTACAACCTCGACTAGCATGGGATCACAAAATTTATAATGCCCGCAAACTAGGGGAGCTACCCCCTCGGCTCCAACCGGAAACACCCATGCCCCCGGACTAGATGGCATGCCTACCAGATGCAGCCGGTATCTTCCACCATGGCCTCTCTGTACGGTGTGTGCTAGGAAAGGCGTTGACAACTTACTGAACCGTACCCTACCTATGGCATGTACAAGTGGTAGTACGAAACAAGTATGGGGGTTACTGGAACAAGACTCAATCTATGGTTGACTCAGGAGGATAAAGCATTACCAGCATGATAAGCATAAGAAATATATTTCATACCAATCAGACAGAATCACCGCTCATCCTACCCCACCATGCCTTACCGGGCATAACCGTCTCAACGAAGAACTAGGGACAAGCTCGTGTCTACCCAAGACAGAGGCTTCCCAGATTCCTTCCGTTAGGCATGAAAGGATTACGAGGATGACTACTATCACAAACATATCGAATACCAACAGCACGGAGTCATCAATATGCACTTATGAGTACAATCATATCATCACATAAAATAATGAAAACTCCGAGACAAGGTGGTGTTGTAACCGTATCAAACAACACACGACAATATTATGCTAGGGTTCAGAATGCTTGCCTTAAAGAGCATGCAAGTGGGGGTACACTTTTGAAAGTTGCTTCCTTCTTCAAACATCCTATTTAAGAAAATTCAAATTAACACATAGTTTCAAAACAGTACAAAAAAAGCTGTTTGGAAAATTTTCAAATAAATATGAAAATAAACTAGACAAAATTTGAGAAACAACAGAAAAAGAATCAAGTCAATTGGACTTATATTTAAAAAGTTATAGCCAGTCAAAGTTTAGTCAAAATCTGTTTTTAATAAAATCAGAAAAAGAAAACGTTTCGGCAGCACTTATGTTTTCCTCTAGCGAAGGCGTATTTGGTGGAATACGATTCCACTTAAAACACGCTTCGGCTGGGCTAGGTCACTGACAGTGGGTCCATCGGGCCCACTGGTCAGGTTTGACCAGTCTCCTGTGCCTTCTTTCTCATTTGGCCGAGCAGGGATGGGGCTCCGGCGATCGCTATCGATGAACGGCGGCTCCCCACTGGGTTCCGGGGGCAGGGATGGATCCGCCAGTCCAGGGCAGTCCTCCCAGTGGTCGAGAGGGTGGCGGGGACGAAGGGAGTTGCTGGCGGCGAGCTTTGCAACGAACGACAACTTCTAGTGGATTAGGGTCTTGGGCTGTGATGACTCCCGATCGTGTTTGAGAGGTGGGGTGGCTCCGCAGGATCGATGGGAAGAGGATGGAAGCACTGGATGGAGTAAAGGGCCTCGGTCTTGGCCGGATTTTACCGGATCGTGGCGGCGGCCGAACCTGCTGGAGACGAGGAAGAAAGCCTCCCTCCGTCGATTGCTAGCTGTGGAAGCGCTAGGTAGATGGCTTGAGGCTGCCCGAGGATCTGGACGAGCTTGGGGTCCCTATTTATAGCGCAACTAGGTCGGTTCCGCGGCGGCCGAGGATAAGATCGACAGTGGCAGTGGATAGGAATGGCGAACCGCCGTTCTATAGCCAGGGGGTGTGTGGCGACGACGGGTGCTAGCGGACATGCTCGTGGATAAGCTCGTGTTGTTCTAGAGGGCAGCTGGCGGGCTGGAGTGCCTCGGGCGGCGCCGTCCATGGCAGAGGCCTGCTGTGGCCGTCGGTGGCTTGCGGTTGTGGCGCTCTGGGCGTCAGGAGGGGGCCAGGGCGGCTCTGCAGCGAGGGAGGGGTCGGGCACGTTGGCGGTGAGTGGCCAAGGGTCAGCACGGGCGCGGGGAAGGCGGCAGTGAGATGCGGTGACTCGAGCGCACGCACATGCAAAACACGCACTGTGGCCGCGCCCAGAGCACGCACGCTAGGTGCTCGACGTAATGCCAGCGCGTGCTAGAGGGCTTGGATGAGGCTGAGGATTAACAGGTCTAGGTTAGAGTTTGCAAGGAGATTAGTGGACATGGTGGTTTGGTCAGGGGATCAAGTCCACAATGCAAACTAAAAACTAAGCCAAAACTGGCCATGCACACAAGGTGTTTGACAGAATGCTATGGTCATCTAGGAATCTCTTGGGGTGGCCAAAAACTCCAGATCATAGTCTCTTTAGATGATTGCACACACTAGCCTAACTTACCGGTGTCTGGAATCATCCACGACACCCATTAAGCGAAACTCTAAGTGGGGAGGCTACAACCTCGACTAGCATGGGATCACAAAATTTATAACGCGCGCAAACTAGGGGAGCTACCCCCTTCGGCTCCAACCGAAACACCCATGCCCCCGGACCAGGTGGCTTGCCTACCGGATGCAGCCGGTATCTTCCACCATGGCCTCTCTGTACGGTGTGTGCTAGGAAGGGGTTTACAACTGAGTGAACCGTACCCTGCCTATGGCAGGGACAAGTGGTAGTATGAGACAAGTATGGGGGTTACTGGAACAAGACTCGATCTATGGTTGACTCAGGAGGTTAAAGCATTTCCTGCTTGATAAGCATAAGAAATATATCTCACATCAGTCAGACAGAACCACCACTCATCATACCTCTCCATGCCTTACCGGACACACCCGTCTCGACGAAGAACTAGGGACAAGCTCATGTCTACCCAAGACAAAGGCTCTCCCGGGTTCCTTTCGGCGGGCATGAAAGGCATACGAGCGTGATTACTATCACAAGCATATCAAATTTTAACCGCAAGAAATCTTCATTTGCGCACCGATGAGTATTATCATCATGAGTCACATGTCATGATCCATGTGTTGGTTTAGCCATCTTTCCTCCGAAGACCAACACTTGACCCATCCTAGACTGTAGTCCTTAACCATGGACACGGCTATTTGAATAGATATAATCTCTGCAGAGGGTGTACTCTTTACCCACGAGTAACGGATTTCCTTTAGTCCATCGAGACTAATTCCGTCTACGGTCTTTTAATTGAAAACACACCTGACTGCACACACCAGCCTAACTTACCGGTGTCTGGAATCACCCACGACACCCGTTAAGCGAAACTCTAAGTGGGGAGGCTACAACCTCAACTAGCATGGGATTACAAAATTTATAACGTGCGCAAACTAGGGGAGCTACCCCCTTCGGATCCAACCGAAACACCCATGCCCCCGGACCAGGTGCCATGCCTACCGGATGCAGCCGGTATCTTCCACCATGGCCTCTCTGTACAGTGTGTGCTAGGAAGGGGTTGACAACTGACTAAACCGTACCCTGCCTATGGCAGAGACAAGTGGTAGTATGAGACAAGTATGGGGGTTACTGGAACAAGACTCGATCTATGGTCGACTCAGGAGGTTAAAGCATTTCCTGCATGATAAGCATAAGAAATATATCTCACATCAATCAGACAGAACCACCACTCATCATACCTCACCATGCCTTACCGGACACACCTGTCTCGACGAAGAACTAGGGACAAGCTCGTGTCTACCCAAGACAGAGGCTCTCCCAGGATCCTTCCGGCGGGCATGAAAGGCATACGATGGTGATTACTATCACAAGCATATCAAATTTTTAACCGCAAGGAATCTTCATTTGCGCACTCATGAGTATGATCATATCGTCACATAAAATAATGAATACTTCGTGTCAAGATGGTTTTGTAACTGTATCAAACAACACACAACCATATTATGCTAGGGTTCAGAATGCTTGCCTTCAAGATTATGCAAGTGGGGGTGCACTTTTGAAAGTTGCTTCCTTCTTCAAAAATCCTATTTAAGAAAATTCAAATTAACATATAGTTTCAAAACAGTACAAAAAAGTTGTTTGAACCTTTTTCAAATAAATATGAAAATAAACTAGACAAAATTTGAGAAACAATAGAAAAAGAATCAAATCATTTGAACTTATATTTAAAAAGTTATAGCTAGTCAAAGTTTAGTCAAAAATCTGTTTTTAAAAGGAAAACGGTTCGAATGAGAATACGTTTTTCAGGCAGAGAAGACGTACTCTGGGTTTTACGTCTCCACTTAAACCAGCGCGGGCCGGCTCGGGATCACTGACAGTGGGTCCCTTGGGCCCACTGCCCAGGTTTGACCAGTCGCCCGCGCCTCTTTCTTCTCTCTGGCCGAGCGGTGGCGGGGGCTCCGGCGATTTCCATCGGCGAACGGCGGCTCCCCGCGGGGTTCTAAGGGCGGGGATGGATCCGCCAGTCCAGGGCGGTCCTCCCGGTGGTCGCTAGGTTGGTGGGGTGGAGGGGGTCGCTGGCGGCGAGCTTCGCGGCGGAGGTGGCTTCGGGAGGGATTGTGGGTTTGGGATACGGTGACTCCCGGTCGAGGCTGAGGTGATGGGTGGCTCCGCACGATCATGGGGAGTCAGGTGGTGGTGCTGGATGGACGAGAGAGGGCCTTCCTACAACAAACAGAGCTGGAGCGTGGCGGCGGCCGAACCGGCCAGAGACGAGGAACACAGCCTTCCCCCGTCGATTGCTGGCTATGGGGGCACTAGGAGATGGTACGAGGTTGCCAGAGTGTCCGGATGGGCTCGGGGGTCTCCATCTATAACGTAACTAGGTCAGTTCCGCGACGGCCGGAGATAAGATTGGCGAACTGCCTCGCTGTAGCTTGCAGTGCGACGTGTCGAGGCTGGGGATGGCGGCACAGGCTAGCAGACGAGTGGCCACTGCTCCAGGGGCGAGCTGCCGAGCGAGAGTGGCTCGGGCGGCGCCGTCCATGGTAGGAGCCTGCGGTGGCCGGCCGCTAGCTACCATGGCCGACTTGGCGGTGGCGCTGTGGGGCTCCAGAGGGGTCCAGGGCGGCTCTGCAATGCGGGAGGGGCCGGGCGTGTTGGCGGTGAGTGGCCAAGGGTCAGCACGGGCGCGGGGAGGGCGGCAACGAGACGCGGCGGCTCGGTGCGTGCGCGTGCAAAACGTGCGTTGTGGGCGGGCCCAGTGCACGCATGCTAGGTGTTTGATGAAATGCCAGCGTGTGTTAGAGAGCTTGGGTGAGGCTGGCAATTAGCAGATCTAGGTTAGAAGTAGCTAGGAGCTTAGTGGACAAGGTTGTTGGGTCAGAGGATCAGGTTCACAATGCAAACTAAAAATCATGTCAAATCTGGCTATGCACACAAGGTGGTTGACAGAATGCCAAGGGCATCTAGGCAACTCTTGGGGTGGCTAAAATCTCCAGATCCTAGTCTCTTTAGATGATGAACGGGTTGGCAAGGTTAGTTTGGGAAAAACAGAAACTTGATAGTGCAAGTTTTTGAGAAAACCAATTCTGGACAGAAAGTAAAGGGCATAATTGCATGGACTAAAAATATCCCAATGGACCCAATCTCCTGGACTTAAGAGTTTGGTAGGGTGTACTACAAGCAGGAAAAAGCTCATGGTCACTAGAGCAAAAATAATTAGGGTTGCAGTAGAAAACACCCAACTGGGCCAGAGAGTAAAAGAGGATGATTTGCTCAAATTTCTCAAAGAACATCAATGGGTTTTTGCATAAAGTTGAGTTATATACTACTACTAACATCCCATAATTTTGGTGAGAATTATAAAGAATTTTCTGAAAGAGTTGTAGTGCAAATAGAGCTCTGAAACTTATGAAAAAAATCATTTTTAAAGAAATAAAACTTAGGGGAAAGTAATTGTATAAATAATTCCACTGATAAAAGAAATGTTTCTTGAGAGGGTATACAAGTCTAATAATATATTTGGAAAGTTTTCACTTGGGGTAAAAACTCCATAATATCCAAGAAAGGAGTGGTTCTGAAATCAAAGAAAATCGAGAAAAAATGAAAGATTTAATTTCCTCGCAAAATTTTAATAAACAATTCATGTTTAAATTTTTGGGGTGTTACAACGCGCTAGCACCCGCCTGGTCTCGATCGTCATGGCTCACGTCATAGGAACCTCGCGAGGTTTGCCTTGCCTTGATCTCTCCACCCCTCGCGAGCCAGCCTAGTGAGGCCGCTCCTGAGGAGGTCTTGTGTCGTCCGCCTCGCGAGGCTTGGCCCCTCGCGATGGTATTGAATGCTTGTTGGTTTAATGCACCTTGAAGTAGTAGGAATATGTGATGCTAAAACTTTGTAATGCACCGGCCCTTAAACGAGAGATGGTTGTGCATGAGGAGGACGAGATCATGCCGACGGAATAGGACCCGACTATGGAGCTCTCTATGGTCTATATGGACCTCACCTTGCTCCACTACCCCTTGTGCCTCCGCCCCTTGAAGCCTCTAGTGTATGAGGTTGGAATACAACTCGTCCGTTCGGCTGATCGAGCAAGGTGTAGGTTTCTTGATTGATGTGTTGTTCGATTGATTTGTGCAGTGCAAGGGAGGGCACCTAGCCTGCGCAGACTGCCGTGGCGAGCACCCCATGAACCAGTGGCAGTGCCAAAAGTGCGAGCGCTACGGCGGCTTCGACGTGCGGAACATGGCGATGGACGACGTCCTATCCTCACTGAGGGTGGAGTGTCCGCACGAAGGCTGTGGGCTCTATGTCACTTACCACAAGCTCGCCGATCACTATAGCGTGCATCCGCTCGCGCCCTGCAAATGCCCCGTGCCCGGCTGCGGCTACGAAGGCCCACCAGCGGTGCTCTCCCACCATATCAGCATCGTGCATCCCATGCCCGTGGACAGGATCCAGTACGGCAAGGTGCTCCAGCTGCAAGTGCCAGTATTGGAGCCACGGCTCTTGTTGTTCACGAAGGAGGACGGTCGCGCATTTTCTTGGTCGGAGGCATGCTCTACACCGGCGCACCTATCGTTGTGTCAGTCATCTGCATCAGAGCGGGGGCATCCCCACTACCGCACTACGCGGCCACGCTGTGGGCGAATGCTACCTCTTGAGCACTGCATTGGTTTTCCCTTGAAGAGGAAAGGGTGAAGTAGAAAAGTAGCGTAAGTATTTCCCTTAGTTTTTGAGAACCAAGGTATCAATCCAGTAGGAGGCCACACGCAAGTCCCTCGTACCTACACAAACAAATAAGAACCTCGCAACCAACGCGATAAAGGGGTTGTCAATCCCTTCAAGGTCACTTAAGAGAGTGAGATCTGATAGAGATAGTAATGATAAGATAAATATTTTTGGTATTTTGATGATATAGATTGAAAGTAAATATTGCAAAGTAAAATAGATTGGAAACTTATATGATGGAAAATAGACCCGGGGGCCATAGGTTTCACTAGTGGCTTCTCTCAAGATAGCATAAGTATTACGGTGGGTGAACGAATTACTGTCGAGCAATTGATATAAAAGCGAATAATTATGAGAATATATAGGAATGATCATGTATATAGGCATCACGTCTGTGACAAGTAGACCGACTCCTGCCTGCATCTACAACTATTACTCCACACATCGACCGCTATCCAGCATGCATCTAGAGTATTAAGTTCATAAGAACAGAGTAACGCATTAGGTAAGATGACATGATGTAGAGGGATAAACCCAAGCAATATGATATAAACCCCATCTTTTTATCCTCGATGACAACAATACAATACGTGTTGTTTCCCTTTATGTCACTGGGATTGAGCACCACAAGATTGAACCCAAAGCTAAGCACTTCTCCCATTGCAAGAAACATCATCTAGTAGGCCAAACCAAACTGATAATTCGAAGAGACTTGCAAAGATAACCAAACATGCACAAAAGATTTCAGAGAAGAATCAAATATTGCTCATAGGTAGACTTGATCATAAACCCACAATTCATTGGATCTCAACAAACACACCGCAAAAAGAGTTACATCGAATAGATCTCCAAGAAGATCGAGGAGAACTTTGTATTGAGATCCAAAGAGAGAGAAGAAGCCATCTAGCTAATAACTATGGACCCGAAGGTCTGAAGTAAACTACTCACACATCATCGGAGGGGCCATGGAGTTGATGTAGAGGCCCTCTATGATCGATGCCCCCTCCGGCGGAGCTCCGGAAAAGGCCCCAAGATGGGATCTCTTGGGTAAAGAAGGTTGTGGTGGTGGAAATAGGGTTTCGTGGTGGTGCTGGATATTTTCGGGGTATGTGAACATATATAGGAGGAAGAAGTAGGTAGGTTGAGCCACGAGGGGCCCATGAGGGGGGAGGGCGCGCCCCCTGCCTCGTGGACACCTCATTCGTTTCTTGACGTCCACTCCAAGTCCTCTGGATCACGTTTGTTCCAAAAATCACGCTCCCGGAGGTTTAATTCCGTTTGGACTCTATTTGATATTCCTTTTCTACGAAACACTGAAATAGGCAAAAAAACAACAATTTGCACTGGGCCTTGGGTTAATCGGTTAGTCCCAAAAATAATATAAAAGTGTAAAATAAAGCCCATTAACATCCAAAACATATAATATAATAGCATGGAACAATCAAAAATTATAGATACGTTGGAGACATATCAAGCATCCCCAAGCTTAATTCCTGCTCGTCCTCGAGTAGGTAAATGATAAAAACAGAATTTTTGATGTGGAATGCTTTCTAGCATGTTATTTAATGTATTTTTCTCTATTATGGCATGAATGTTCAGATCCAAAAGATTCAAGTTAAAAGTTTATTGTTGACATAAAAATAGTACTACTCCAAGTATGGTAATCAAGCAATTATGTCTTATCAAAATAACATAGCCAAAGAAAACTTATCCCTACAAAATCATATAGTTTGGCCATGCTTCATTTTCGTCACACAAAATGCTCCCATCATGCACAACCCCGATGACAAGCCAAGCAATTGTTTCATACTTAGCCTTTTCAAACCCTTTCAATTTTACGCAATATATGAGCGCGAGACATGGACATAGCACTATGGGTGGAATGGAATATGATGATTGAGGTTGTGTGAGAAGAAAAAAGGGAGAAAGTCTCACATTGACGCGGCTAATCAATGGTCTATGGATATGCCCACCGATTGATGTCAATGCAAGGATTAGAGATTGCCATGCAACGGATGCACTAGAGCTATAAATATATGAAAGCTCATCAAAGAAACTAAGTGGGTGTGCATCCAACTTGCTTGCTCACGAAGACCTAGGGCATTTGAGGAAGCCCATCATTGGAATATACAAGCCAAGTTCTATAATGAAAAATTCCCACTAGTATATGAAAGTGACAAAATAAGAGACTCTCTATCATGAAGATCGTAGTGCTACTTTGAAGCACAAGTGTGGAAAAAGGATAGTAACATTGTCCCTTCTCTCTTTTTCTCTCTTTTTTTGTTTGGGCCTTCTTTTCCTTTTTTATGGCCTTTTTTTTCATCCGGAGTCTCATCTCGACTTGTGGGGGAATCGTAGTCTCCATTATCCTTTCCTCACATGGGACAATGCTCTAATGATGATCATCACACTTTATTTACTTACAACTCAAAAATTACAACTCGATACTTAGAACAAAATATGACTCTATGTGAATGCCTCCAGCGGTGTACCGGGATTGCGATGAATCAAGAGTGACATGTATGAAAAATTAAGCATGGTGGCTTTACAACAAATACGATGTCAACTACATGATCATGCAAAGCAATATGACAACGATGATGCATGTCATAATAAATGGAACGGTGGAAAGTTGCATGGCAATATATCTCGGAATGGCTATGGGAAATGCCATAATAGGTAGGTATGGTGGCTGTTTTGAGGAAGATATAAGGAGGCTTATGTGTGATAGAGTGTATCATATAACGGGGTTTGGATGCCCCGGCGAAGTTTGCACCAACTCTCAAGGTGAGAAAGGGCAATGCATGGTACCGAAGAGGCTAGCAATGATGGAAGGGTGAGAGTGCGTATAATCCATGGAATCAACATTAGTCATAAAGAACTCACATACTTATTGCAAAAATCTTCAAGTCATCAAAACCAAGCACTACAAGCATGCTCCTAGGGGGATAGATTGGTAGGAAAAGACCATTGCTCGTCCCCGACTGCCACTTATAAGGAAAGCAATCAAAGAACACCCCATGCTTCAAATTTGTCATGCAATGTTTACCATACGTGCCTGCTACGGGACTTGCCAACTTCAACACAAGTATTCATCAATTTCACAATTACTCAACTAGCACACCTCTAATATTACCACCTTTATATCTCAAAACAACTATCAAGCATCCAACTTCTCTTAGCATTTAAAATTTATAACCAAAGTAAACTACCATGCTGTTCTAAAAGACTCTCGAAATGATATAAGTGAAGCATGAGAGATCAATTATTTCTATAAAATAAAACCACCGCCGTGCTCTAAAAGATATAAGCGAAGCACTAGAGCAAAAATTATCCAGCTCAAAAGATATAAGTGAAGCACATAGAGTATTCTAATAAATTCCAATTCATGTGTGTCTCTCCCAAAGGTGTGTACAGCAAGGATGATTTTGGTAAACTAAAAAGCAAAGACTCAAATCATACAAGATGCTCCAAGCAAAACACATATCTTGTGGCGAATAAAAATATAGCTCCAAGTAAAGTTACCGATGGACGAAGACGAAAGAGGGGATGCCTTCCAGAGCATCCCCAATCTTAGGCTTTTGGTTGTCCTTGGATTTTACCTTGGGGTGCCTTGGGCATCCCCAAGCTTAGGCTCTTGCCACTCCTTGTTCCATAATCCATCAAATCTTTACCCAAAACTTGAAAGCTTCACAACACAAAACATAAAAGAAAATCTCGTGAGCTCCGTTAGTAAAAGAAAACAAACCACCACTTTGAGGTACTGTAATGAACTCATTCTTTATTTATATTGGTGTTAAACCTACGGTATTTCAACTTTTTTATGGTTCATAAACTCTATTACTAGCCATAGATTCATCAAAATAAGCAAACAACACACGAAAAACAGAATCTGTAAAAAACAGAACAATCTGTAGTAATCTGTAGGTTTCGAATACTTCTGGAACCCCAAAAATTCTAAAATAAATTGTTGCGCGTGAGGAATTTATCTATTAATCATCTACAAAAATAATTAAGTAAATAGCGCTCTCCAGTAAAAAATGGCAGCAAATCTCGTGAGCGCTAAAGTTTCTGTTTTTTACAGCAAGATCGCAAAGACTTTCCCCAAGTCTTCCCAAAGGTTCTACTTGGAACAAACAATAATTAAAATCATAAAACCACATCTAAACATAGTCTAGATGAATTATTTATTACTAAACAGAATCAAAAAGCAAGAAACAAAAATAAAATTGGGTTGCCTCCCAACAAGCGCTATAGTTTAACGCCCCTAGCTAGGCATAAAAGCAAGGATAGATCTAGGTATTATCATCTTTGGTGTGCAATCCATAAGTGGCTCTCATAATAGATTCATCAGGTAACTTAATTTTGTTTATAGGAAAGTGTTTCATGCCCTTCCTTAATGGAAATCGGAATCTAATATTCCTTTCTTTCATATCAATAATTGCACCAATCGTTCTAAGGAAAGGTCTACCAAGAATAATAGGACATGTAGGATTGCAATCTATATCAAGGACAATGAAATCTATGGGAACATAATTCCTATTTGCAACAATAAGAACATCATTAATTCTTCCCATAGGTTTCTTAATGGTGGAATCCGCAAGATGCAAGTTTAAAGAACAATCATCAAATGCACGGAAACCTAGCAAAACACACAAAGTTTTAGGGATCGTGGAAACACTAGCACCCAAATCACATAAAGCAAAGCATTCATGATCTTTAATCTTAATTTTAATAGTAGGTCCCAATCATCATGAAGTTTTCTAGGGATAGAAACTTCCAATTCAAGCTTTTCTTCATAAGATTGCATTAAAGCATCAACGATATGTTTAGTAAAATCTTTATTTTGACTATAAGCATGCAGAGAATTTAGCACGGATTGCAACAAGGAAATACAATCTATTAAAGAACAATTATCATAACTAAATTCCTTGAAATCCAAGATAGTGGGTTCATTGCTATTTAAAGTTTTGACCTCTTCCATCCCACTTTTAACAATTTTTGCATCAAGATCTAAAAACTCTAAATCATTGGGATGCCTTCTAACTAAAGTTGACTCATCTCCGGTCCCATCATTATCAAGATTCATATTGAAAAACAATGATTTAATAGGGGACACATCAATAACTTTTATATCTTCATCCTTATTATCATCAAATTCTTCCAGTTTGGCAGCCATCTTATTAACTAAGGTGGCCTGCTTATCCGAAATTTGGGCTATTAAGTTCTCAAGATGAGCGAACTGAGATTTCAAACCATAATATTCTTTAGACATATCATCGAGCTCTTTATTCATGTATCCCATAAAACTTTTTTTGTTCTCTAAGCTCGTTTCTGAAGAAATTATTATGCTCAAACTGCAAGCACATAAAACTTCTAACGTTGTTTTCAATTTCTTCCAACCTTTTAAGGTGAGGATCAAAACCTCTAGGTAAAGCCATCATGGCAAACAATCCAACACACAAGCAAACAAGAAACAAGCAAAAAGAGGCAGACTGGAAAATAGAAGGGGAACGGAAAAGGTGGGCGAATAAAATGGCAAGGGTGAAGTGGGGGAGAGGAAAACGAGAGGCAAATGGCAAATAATGTAATGCGAGGGATAAGAGTTTGTGATGGGTACTTGGTATGTCCTGACTTGTGCGTAGAATCCCCGGCAACGGTGCCAGAAAGCCTTCTTGCTACCTCTTGAGCACTGCGTTGGTTTTCCCTTGAAGAGGAAAGGGTGATGTAGCAAAGTAACATAAGTATTTCCCTCAGTTTTTGAGAACAAAGGTATCATTATTATCTCTATCAGATCTCACTCTCGTAAGTGACCGTGAAGGGATTGAAAACCCCTTTATCGCGTTGGTTGCGAGGTTCTTATTTGTTTGTGTAAGTACAAGGGACTTGCGTGTGGCCTCCTACTGGATTGATACCTTGGTTCTCAAAAACTTAGGGAAATACTTATGCTACTTTGCTGCATCACCCTTTCCTATTCAAGGGAAAACCAACGCAGTGCTCACCAAAGCCCTTGGCTGTAATGCTAGCCCTGATTACCTGGTGTTCCAATTGGAACCCGTCCCTCACCTTCACCGATTAGAGGCAAGGGTGCATATCTACCCAGGTCCCGTGGAAGATGGTCAGCCCTTGATTTTTCAGGGCAGACCCATGCCCACTACTGAGTTGGACATTTAGGCCGATGCTGTGGAGGCTATCCTACACCTCTGATCCCAGTTTCCGCAAGTGGCGGAGAAGCGGAAGTTCTGCTTTTTCCCCTTGTGGCAGAATTAGGAAATGTGTATCCCATCACTACCCAGGAAGATGACCTGGCAATCGCTCGCCTGGTGCAATATATCACTGCCCAATGGATGATGATTGCTAAGATGATTGCCGAGTTTAGAGCCTTGGACCGCGATGCTACTCTGGTTGTCATGGAAGCTTATCGTGAGGCTCGTCAATTTGCATCTCAAGCCATTAACCCATTCGTTTCTTGACGTCCACTCCAAGTCCTATGGATCACGTTTGTTCCAAAAATCATGCTCCCGAAGGTTTCATTCCGTTTGGACTCTGTTTGATATTCCTTTTCTGCGAAACACTGAAATAGGGAAAAACAACAATTTGCATTGGGCCTTGGGTTAATAGGTTAGTCCCCAAAATAATATAAAAGTGTAAAATAAAGCCCATGAACATCCAAAACAGATAATATAATAGCATGGAATAATCAAAAATTATAGATACGTTGGAGACTATCAACGAACGGCCCGCCTGGGGAGCCTAAAGGCAGGACCGACGCTGTCAAGGTGGAAATCGAGGTGACAAGCAGCAAGGATCCCGATGACGTCGCCGTGCAGGAGCTGACCTTCTTCACAGTTCCGCCCAAGCTGCTGGCCGGGGCTGGGTTGTCGAGGACGGTGTCCCTCCACATTCACATTGACAAGCTCACCTCCTAAATGATTCTACAGTGCCTTCTATTTATCTTAGTAATATGCTAATATAGGGGTTAGCTCGGTCTACTTTAGCTTAAGAGATGGTGGGTTTTGGTGGCGATGCAGCAAATACTTCAACATCAGATCAACAATTAAAGTAATTTCCAACAGTCGAACAGATATTTTGTGTCTGTTGGATATAAAGATCCTTTGGGTAAGAATTATAAGCAGCTTATATGCTTGTTTCAGGAAGTGTTGCATACTTGTGCGAGTTTACGCGACACATCAAAGTAGTAATACTGCTAGTAGTACTCACCCGACTGCGCACCAGGCAGACGAAGCTCGTGTCGTGTTGGTGCCATGTGCGGTCCGCACATTAACCAAAACCTCGCCCATCCAGCTTAGCCTCTGCGTTTTAAACTTCTCAATCTCAAGGCCAAGGATCAACAGGAATCAATGATAGAGTCAATCGGATGGTTGAGAACACTACAATTCATAACTATAAATGTGTGTGTGAGAGAGGACAAGTGCATGTGTGCACCTCTTCTCTTCGTGTATAACGTACTAAACTCAGAGTACAAGTGTATGTAGTTGGCATCGACCTAGGGAGCTAGAGATGGTGCGTGCGAGAAGTCTTGAGATACTAGGTGTGTGCATGGGAAAGAGGGAGAGAGATGATATGTGTCGATGTAATGCATGTGAAAAAAGACTAGTCTATAGCTCACCACGAGGCTATTCCTGTCGAACGCCCCAATAACAATAAGATATGCATCCGACTATGCCATTTATTGCACGTACACAGTGGTAGAAAAAGAAGTACCATGGCATATTACAAAACTGCTACACCACGGCCGAGAAAACGTGCCCACATTACGCCATCCGGGAATAGTGCCGCACTTCAAAACTAGAACCGTCAAAAAAATTTGAGCTTGCGTCTCGTCACATCCCAAATTACTACCACACTATATGTAATTGCAAACCTGTTCACACCGATCACAACCTAAACGGTTTCCCACTTAGGAGCATATTAGTACTCGGTTATAAATACTACTATGCCAAGATGACTGCACAGTCCTCCTCAAATCCTCATCCACAAAAACAAACAAGTCATTCAGCATCGTTCCCTTGCATCTGCCTGAAGGAAATATGCCCTAGAGGCAATAATAAAGTTGTTGTTTTATATTTCCTTACATCTTGATAAATGTTTTATTATTCATGCTAGAATTGTATTAATCGGAAACTTGATACATGTGTGGATACATAGACAAAACATTGTGTCCCTAGTAAGACTCTACTAGACTAGCTCGTTAATCAAAGATGGTTAAGTTTCCTAACCATAGACATGTGTTGTCATTTGATGTCGGGACCCCGATCCTAAGTCACACCGATCTAGCATGTAAGATTTCATATCACTTTGCGGCCTCACGCACAGTATTCCCATGGGTGCCACCTTACCTGGCCCGGGACTGTTTGCGCCTTTTGGCTCACGTATATGATAGTGTCGCTAGCATCCATATGACAGAGAACCCGGGCCGACATGACTAGTCGTGAACCCAAAGTGGCACTAACTTACAGGGACGGGCATACATGAATCAACCACGAACATGTCGGTCAACAGCGTATGAATCCGGGCTGTAGCACTGGGCTAATAGGACTCCGGGAACCCGGGCTGTAGCAGGCTAGGCAGGACTCCGGATGTCACCGCGTGACATTTCCCCGAAGGGACAGACATAGGAACGAAGTGAATCACATGCCGGCCAGTCAAGTGTTCCAGAGCAGTAGTGCTGGGCTAGCAGGACTCCGGTGAACCGGGCTGTAGCGGACTACTATGGCTCATGGAAGCACAAGACTACATTTCCACATAAAAGAGGCTATCAGAGGTAAACAACTAGGTTGTCGGATCCCACACATAGCAATACATGTTACACGTATGCATAACATGCAAGTATGTGCTGTACAACATGGCATCACAACATAACTCAAACTCATATAGATAAAGGCCCAGAAGAGCCACATAGCATTCAATACAAACAGGGGTCTCATGACCTATCATTCAGAGCATACAAGCAACGGAAGCATTACATGTCTGAGATCAGACAACTACAAAAGGAAAAGACTAAGAAGCCTGACTAAACACGACCCTCCCAAGGGTACAAGATCGTAGCTGGGATACAAGCTACTCGTCGAAGTCACTAAGGTAACCAACTGCAAAACATAAATAAGCAAACGTGAGTACAAAGGTACTCAGCAAGTCTTATATCAGAACTATATACATATGCAACATTATCAACCAAGGGGGTGGTGGAGTTTTAACAGCAGCAAGCCAGATTTGACTCAGTGGCTAGCCTATACTATGAGTATCAGAAACTTCTTTGAGGGGAGAAGACGCACACGAGTCCACATATTCACCATATCAATACTCCACTATGGATCCGTTCTCATCTCCCTACGAGAAGGCCATCCATAGCACTCACGCTTATCTTGCGGATTTTAGAGTATCCACTTCAAGTTGTCTATGTACTACATAAGTCCTCCAAGTTTCCATATCCAAGGAAAACGGCTATTCAAATAGATAATATTGACCCTGCAGGGGTGTACTTCTTCACACACGCTCTCGCCACTTATAGCCCTATACACGTCATGTACCTCGGCAACCTTCAAGTGGAAGCCGGGCGAGGGTGTCGGCCACGACCTGACTAACCACACAAGTCTCTCGTCCAGGTTTATCGCCTATTCAGGTTCCATCCACAAGGAGATCCGGCCGGGGTGTCACTGACGGCCCCAAATGATGTGTGCAGGGTTCCCAAGCCCACCATCCGGGTGCCACTTGGTACACCGTGCCACGGTGCCTAGTCTGTCCCAAGCCCATCCCGTCGGACACCACCTGGTAGACAGGTAGCACTACCTACAAACGCCAGAACTAGTTGCAACTCCTGGACAGAGATCAAGTGGATTAATAAGCCGAGAGGGGCCGGATAACTGGAACCCAATGCGTGGTAGTAATTGGACTTGGATAACATACACAGAACTCAGTTCTTAGGGACGGTTCCAATGAGACAACCACCATGTACTCCTACATGGCCTCTCATCGCTACCTTTACCAAAATGTGTTCACACACTTAGCCTTCACCGGTAGGACATGTTCACCACTCCGATTCATTCCCGGTGAATCAGACCTGACACAACTCTAAGAATAGCTGGCATAAAGAAATCAAGCATGGATGAGTAGGCACATCAAGGCTCAAGCAACTCCTACTCATGCTAGTGGGTTTCAACTATTTACTGTGGCAATGACAGGTCATGCAGAGGAATGGGTTCAACTACCGCAGCAGAAAGTAGTAGTTTGAATCGTTGTTGTCCTAATGCAGTATAAGGAGCAGGAGCTAGAGAGTGGGATTTATCGAAATACTCAAGGAGGGGGGTTGCTTGCCTGATAGATCCACGAAGAAGCACTGCTCCTCAGACAGGTACTCGGAACACCTTCCGGAGTAGAACCTATCGAGAAGGGACGGTGCCGGCAATCAATAAACAACCATATGCAACAATATGATGCATGAAGATGACATTTCAAAGATGCTATGATTTTCCCTAATGCATGTAGCATCAATTTGGTTGAAGTCCATATGAACCAAGGGTTCATACGCAAATCCCAAATTAAGTATATAACATGCCATTATTACGTTTTCACTTATACAGCAAGTATAAGTTGGTTTTTCATGCATGAAACTGGCATAAATTGATTCCTTGCATTTTTCTGATAATTTTTCATATATAAATTATTTCATTCTGAGCTACGGTTTAATTTCTAGGAATTTTAGAAGTTTTAACTATTTTCTGAAATTCTCTGAAATATTTAAAATCCAGAAAATCAATTACTGCGTCAGCGTGATGTCACAGAGGCGTCAGCAGCGCTGACCAGGTCAAACCTGACGTGTGGGGGCCACACGTCAGTGACACAGTGGTTATGCCCGGGTCAAACCCGCACTGATCAGGGTTTAACTTGGCTCTGGGGCCCACTGTCAGTCTCAGGGGGGTGATTAGGCTGTGGGGTTAGTGCTAATTAAGCCGCCACGTCAGCCTCGCCGGAGTTCGGCCGGCGATGACCAAACCGCGCGGCGGTGCTTCGCCGGAACGTGCTACAGGCGTCCATTCGACGCGCGGATGGGTGCTGAGGGTGGCTGGCGCTCGCGCGCATCTAACGGAGCGGGTGGGAGGCCGTGGGGTGGACGGAGCTCGCCGGAGCAGGGCTCACGGCGGCGGCCAGAGCTCGGTTGATGCGGGGTTGCGGCTGCAGCATGAGGCGAGCGAACGTGGGGTGCTAGGCAGCACCTAATGGGCAACAGGAGCCCGCCGGAGCAACTAGCAGGAGCGGAGGGCTCAGGGGCACGGAGCTCGCCGGCCATGGCGGACGGCGGCTCCGGTTACCCGCGGGGCAGTGGTTACAGGATGAAAACGACGACGTGGTTAAGGGGGGAAAGACCGGGAGCTCATGAGGATCACGCAGAGCAGGCCAGCGGGCTCGGGGAAGGCCCAGAGCGAGCGGAGCAACGAGGAGGATCTCCGGCGGCCGGCGATGGAAATGAAGACGGTGGCGTCGATGCAGAGCTTCCCAGGTCGCCTGGCTCATTGAGGACGTAGCAGGCGGCGAGGCGGAGCTCCGGGGCATGTCCGAGAGGCGAGGGGAAGGCAGTGGTCGCGGTGGTTCTTGTCGGCGGCGATGGCAGCGCTCGGGTGCGTGCGAGAGAGAGGACCGACGAGGGGGATGAGCGAGAGGGAGTGAGAGGGGGGTCGGGGAGACTGCGTGGCGTCGTCCTGGGCGTCGAGGCAGCAGCGGGAAGCAGGAGGTGGCTGGATGTGCGCCGGTGCGCGTCGGGCACGTGCCGTGCATCCGACTGGCGGGAGGAAGAAGACCTCCCTGCCTCTGGTGGGCTGGGCCGGCCAGATGGGCTGCAGGTGAGCGCCAGGTAAGTGTTTTCTATTTTTTTGTTTTCTTTTTCTATTTCTGACATTTGTTTTGACTCTAAAAGAAATGTTAAAACATTTCCATAAATGCTGAAAATATTTGTGGCATCTAGATATAATATTCCAGAGGCCCTCACCAATTCCCAACATTTTTGGAGCCATTAAAATATTTATATAATTTAAACAGCTCCAAATCAATTTTTTTTGCATTAATTCAAAAATCCAAAATGTCTAGCAAAAATGTGCATCACCTCTGGTTGTTGTTCCTAGCATTATCCAAAGAGCATGAACATTTTTGAAGAGCATTTTGGGTTCATTGAAAATCCATTTTAAAGTTGAACCTATTGGAAAAAACTTTAGTGCTAGGGTTTGCAACTTTCCCCATTTCAAATTTATTTGAAAGATTAAACATGACGCACAAAGCAAGCCTAGGTCATACCAGAACTAGGGATGTGACATTTGATGAACGGGATCACCTCATTAGGAGAATGATGTGACGGACAAGACCCATCCGTTAGCTTAGCATATTGATCATTCAGTTTTATTGCTATTGCTTTCTTCATGTCAAATACATATTCCTTTGACTATGATATTATGCAATCCCAGATACGGAGGAATACCTTGTGTGCTATCAAACGTCACAACATAACTGGATGATTATAAAGATGCTCTACAGGTATCTCTGAAGATGCTTGTTTGGTTCGCATAGATCAAGATTATGATTTTTCACTTCGAGCACCGGAGAGGTATCTCTGGGCCCTCTTGGTAATACACATCGTAAGAAACCTTGCAAGCAATGAGACTAATGTAACAGCCCCAAAATTAGGTTATCAATTTTTGTGTTGTTATTCCTTCCTGGCAACCATTTTCAAATCTTTCTCCCGAGTTTGCTGGATGATTATGAGAATCCAGGAAACTTTCAACCTTTCAAAACCTTGCCTCTGCCTTTGGTACTGGCCTGGACCTCAGTTGACTCCAGCAAAGTCCATCAAAACCCATTCAAACCCTAACTCCAATTATTTGGAATTTGAATATTTCCTTTGTGATTAAAAAGGAGCCATCGTTTCCCTTGATTTGTTGATCTACCAACTCTTCTCAGAGACCCTCCTTTCAAATCTTGGATATGCAAAAATATTGCTAAGTCCTATGCAATATTTTCCATTTGGGATTTATTCATTCTTTTGTCTTTCTGAGGAATAAAATCCCAAGGCATAGCTAGCCATCTCCTAAATTCATGAAAATTGGTCAAGATGATATTTATGCCTAATCTTAGCTTTGCCAAAAATATTGGCCGGAATGAAATAAGGAAAATTTCCTTTTCCTATTTTAAGCCAATATTCCCTTTTTGCCATTTTTCAAAGGAGCTACCATTTTTATAACAACAAAAATTCAAAAATAATTTGTGGAGCTTGTCCTTGATATAACTTCACCCTTTCTATCATTATCTCCGTTCCACAGTTCAAAAATTGAGCACATTATCCAATGCAAGTTTCTATCCTATTTGAAAATTTGCAAAGGAAGTGCTTGAACCCTTGATCCATTTGAGCTGAAATTTTGCAGAGTGATGAACATTGATAAATCACCCATGGACACCAAAAATTAGCACAATCCATCAATCCAGTCCTCCTTGGCAATTTTTCAAAGTTTCTGTTCAGATTGCTTGTCTGTGAAGGAAGTACCTTCATGGATGATCAAAATGAGCTGAAACTTTTTCAGCAGTCTCTAGTGATCATATAATCACACTCCTCCAAGATTCATCTCATTCCATTGATCTATGTGAGCCCAGGATCAATTCTTTGTTTCTGTTCAAATTTTCAGTTTGTGAAGCAAGTATATTTTATCTTGCTCCATTATGGCTGAAAATTTTCCTAAGCCTTCTCCTATCCATATAATCTATCTACACAGATTTTGGCTCATTTCACCAAGTCATTTTCTCTCTATATTTTTTTAAAGATTTTGGGCAGAAAAGATGTTTGTGAAACAAGTACCACTTTCGAAGCTCCAAATGGTATGAAACTTTTACAACATCTTTGTATGTCCAAATAACATTGCCATATTCATTTTAGCCCCATCCAACACTCCTAGTGAGTGCCCCTTCCTCATTTTGTTTCTGGTCCAGCCTCCAAAACGGTGGATCCCAGATGTCAGGGGGAGGAATCATTTTTTGGGCGGGTGAAGCTAGAATATCTGAGATTGAAGAAGAATCACGGCATCCATTGGATGGACATCCAAAGGCCACTATTGCTAGAACTGTGTGTTGCCTATAAGTTGATAAAGCCTTGCATACGCGTCAACTTTTTTTTGAGGGGACGCGCCAACTTAGTAGGCCCACAAGTGTGTGGCAGAGAACTTATAGCCTATTTGAGAATTGTAAGAATGTACAACCCATTTTTGAATTCTAATGGAATTTACTATAGCCCATTTACAGTTTGTTAAAAGTATAGCCCATTTTCTAGCTAGAACAGCGACTACTAATTTCAACCAACCGTTTAAAACAGAATTCAATAAAATTTCCCACATTTTGATGGGATCTGAAATATTTTTATCCCGAAATTTCTACTTAGATTAAATACAATTTCAATGTAAATTTTTGTCTTACGTAAAAATCCAACGAAACATTGCGTGCGCAACAATTAATGAAATTAAAATTTTCAAAATCCAAAATATTATTTTATAAACTAATTACGTGTGTGGTGCTTTTTTAGTTACAGTCCAGTTTTTATAATTACATCCCATTTATTATTTCTTGAAGCCCATTTTCTTGTTAAGCCTAATGCATCCCTCCTAAGAAAGATTTGCAGCCCAGTGGGGCGGAGAATAACAAGTTGACCTTTCCTGGGTATTCCTCAAAAAAAAAGTATAGCTGGGCTAGACATTTTCAACTTGAAAAATAATAATATTTGGGCTGGATATCTAGCCTGGGCTAGACGTGTGACGCCCCGAGTCCGACGTGCCAGGTGTCTTCCAGTTATTCGTTGTTGTTGCCTTGTCATTCGCTTGCGTGTTGCATCTTGTCATGTCATCATGTGCATTGCATCATCATGTTTCAAAACTTGCATCCGTCCAGGTCTCTCAGTTCTTTGTGTTGTCCATTCTGAGCCCAATCACACTCGCACGCACCCATGGCATGTCCGAAATATTATTTTATAAATGGCCGGAAAATGTACTCCGAATGGGATGAAAGTTTGCACGCAGTGTTGTTATGTTATTAGTAGGTCGCCTGCCAAGTTTCATCGCGTTCGGAGTCTGTTTGACGCCCCAACGGTTAACTATAGCGGCATTATAGTCGGTCTAACGTCGGACGTTTTTGGTCTCCGGAAACGGTTACCGGGCTGCACTTCTCTTCTCTCCTCTCAGTCCATGGCCCTCTACACAGCCCACTAGCCCACCTCTGCTACCCCTCTCCGTTTTGGAGCACCAGATGTCGATCGAACGGTCCGAAAACGGACTAACCCCCCCTCTCCTTGCCCATTCCTATAAATGGATACTCTCTCCTCCAATTATGGAAACCCTAGCCATCACCCCTCATTTTCCGCGCCCCTCCACAGTGCCACCGCCACTTGGCGCCTCCTCCTCCACCTCTCAGCCGCCGCAGCCCGTGAAGCCCATTCGGGGCCCGCCTGGGCCCGTACGCCGCCGCTTCGCTGCAGTGCCCGCCGCGCTGTGCCCACATCCACGGGAGGAGGCCGAGCTCCTCTCTCCGTCCAGCCCCGCCACCGGCCAGCAGGCCACCGGAGTCGCCCGACGGCGCCGGATCCAGCAGGCCAGACCCGCCTCTCTCTCCTTCCCCTCCGTCCTCCCTCTCCCTCACCTCACTCTCTGTCTCCTGCGCAGGAGCAAGGAGACCGCCGCCATGGACGTCCTCGAGCTCCACCACGCCGGATCCGCCTCCCACCACCGGGAACCGGTTCCCCTCACCAGATCCGACGTGGATCCGCCCGTCCTCGTCCTTCGCGAACCCCACCGCTGACTGCTCGTCGGAGATCTTCTGCCGCTGCCGCGGGTGTCCTCTGTATCGATCCCGCTTGCACCGACGAATGCTCGAGCTTAACTTCGCGTTGACCCAGCACTCGTGTGGGCCGCGCCAGGCACGCCAACAAGGCCGGCCCAAGCCGCTTCCCTTCCCCAAGCCTCCTACACCGACCGGGCCAAGGCCCGATGTGAGCAGCCCCACATACTCCCCCTGTGCATGTTGGCCCGATTACAGATTCAGCACGTTCTGTTTTTTCCCTGCTGCTGCGATTTTAGCAATTAATCTTGAGACTGCAGTTTTTATAGAAAAGTCCCTAGTCTTCATGCATATAAAAACTCTACAACCATGCATCCGAATTAAACAATCCTTATATGGAAAATGCTTAGAATCTTGTCTAGTTTCATAATATGCAATTTTCATCCATGTTTAAAATGTTTAAAATGTTGTTTGATTGATTTTGCTCATATGCCATGCTAAAATGAATTATTTCATAACTTAATAACCGTAGCTCGGTTTTAAATAAACTTTATATGTAAATGGGGTAGAAAAATGCCTAGTTTAACATGGTGCACTCATCTAGCATGTTTAACAACTCTAAAATTATGTTTAGGGCAGAACAGTACCAAACCTAAAATATTCACATGAGGATTTTTCCGGACTTGTTGCTTGTTGTTCCGGCCTCATTTAAATTTGCCTAGGTAGGTAGTTTTATTATGCTTCACCTCTTGCCATGTTTAATAACATTTAACATTGTTGGGTACATAAATGGGAGAGAACTAAATAAGTCACGTGGTGTTTCGTCAATATGCAACTCATTGTATATTGAGCTCCACTTAATTTGTAGTATTGTTTGTGCACTTTGCCATGCCATGCCTCATTAAACCGGACATGCATCATACTTGGTTGTGCTTCATGCCATGTTTATGTGATGGTTGTTTACTATGTTGCTTGCTTCTCTCCAGGTTGCCTCTCTCGTTAGCTTTGGTTTCGTTCCGGAGTTGCGAGGATCCATTCGGCTACGTCCGTTTGTCTCCTTCATGGACTCGTTCTTCTTCCTTGCGGGATCTCAGGCAAGATGACCATACCCTCGAAATCACTTCTATATTTGCTTGCTAGTTGTTCGCTCTATCGCTATGTCGCGCTACCTACCACTTGTTATATCATGCCTCCCATATTGCCATGTCAAGCCTCTAACCCACCTTCCTAGCAAACCGTTGTTTGGCTATGTTATCGCTTTTGCTCAGCCCCTCTTATAGCATTGCTAGTTGCAGGTGAAGTTGAAGTTTGTTCCTTGTTGGAACATGAATAGGTTGGGATATCACAATATATCTTATTTAATTAATGCATCTATATACTTGGTAAAGGGTGGAACACTCGGCCTTATGCAAGGTGTTTTGTTTCACTCTTTCCGCCCTAGTTTCCATCATACCAGTGTTATGTTCCTTGATTTTGCATTCCTTACGTGGTTGGGTGTTATGGGAACCCCTTGACCGTTCCCTTAGAATAAAACACCGCCAGCAAGGCCCAACCTTGGTTTTACATTAGCCTCACCACCACCTACTTTTCCCTTGGGAGTCGCACTCCTGAGGGTCATCTTTATTTAAGCCTCCCGGGCTAGTGCTTCTCTAAGTGTTGGTATGAACCCGGCAACCTGCGGGCCACCTCGGGGAAACTTGAGGGTTGGTTTTACTCATAGCTTGACCTATCCGGTGTTTCCCTAAGAACGAGATATGTGCAGCTCCTATCGGGATTGTCGACACATCGGGCGGCTTTGCTGGTCTTGTTTTACCATTGTCAAAATGTCTTGTAACCGGGATTCTGAGACTGACCGGGTCTTCCCGGGAGAAGGAATATCCTTCGTTGACCGTGAGAGTTTGTGATGGGCTAAGTTGGGACACCCCTGCAAGGTATAAACTTTCGAGAGCCGTGCCCGCGGTTATGTGGCAGATGGGAATTTGTTAATGTCCGGTTGTAGAGAACTTGACACTTGACTTAATTAAAATGAATCAACTGCGTGTGTAGCCGTGATGGTCTCTTTTCGGCGGAGTCCGGGGAGTGAACACGGTTCTTGTGTTATGCTTGAACGTAAGTAGCTTCAGGATTACTTCTTGATCACTATTAGCTTCTCGACCGTGATTTGCTTATCTTCTCGATCTCTTTTGCGTAAGTTAGCCACCATATATGCTTAGTGCTTTGCTGCAACTCCACCTCACTACCCCTTTCCTACCTTTAAGCTTAAATAGTCTTGATCTCGCGGGTGTGAGATTGCTGAGTCCTCGTGACTCACAGATACTTCCAAATAGTTGTAGGTGCCGATGATACCAGTGCAGGTGGTGCAACCGAGCTCAAGTGGGATCTCGATAAAGATCTTGATCGTTGTTTTGTTTCATTTCTTGTTGATCAGTAGTGGAGCATAGTTGGGACGATTGAGGATCTAGCTTTTGGGGTTGTCTTATTTTATTTTGGTTCCGTAGTCGGACCTTGTTTGTACTCTGGATGATGTATGTTTAACTTGTAATTGTGTGAAGTGGCGATTGTAAGGCAACTCTTTATCCTTTTCTTATTCAGTACATGGGATTGTGTGAAGATTACCCCTCTTGCGACAAACCTACCATGCGGCTATGCCTCTAAGTTGTGCCCCGACACGTGGGAGATATAGCCGCATTGTGGGTGTTACAAGACGGGCCACAGCCCGCCTAGTTAATACCCCGGTCTCCTCTAAACAACAACGAAAACATCGCTCTTGTCTCAGAAAAAATAAAACATCGCTCAAGAAAAACTCTGCAGTGCTCACACCTCAAAAACACAAATACCGCTCGAGATGCTTGGTCCCAGCTGTCGGCCGCTCCTTGCTTAATTCTCTCACTATTGACTACATAGGTTGAAAATGGTGTGGGACCATGATGTCAGGAAACCAGGAGAAAGCAAAAAATATTACAGTTGTAGTATATAATAAGGAGGCACTTGCGTACGTGCGGCTATGGCCCGGGTGGGTCCCCACTCTTATCCTCTCCAAGTAAAGTCATCTCCTCATTCCTCATGTTTGTTGACCATGTTGACAACGCGAGACGGCGGCGCCATGGCGAGCGCAACAACTCGAAGGACGACGGAGAGGGCCTCGCGGGCCCTACGGATGGTCTGATATAGCGCCCGCTGCTCATTCGGGAAGCCAGGATCATAGGGCCACATGGCCGCGACGGCATTGTCGTTCGCTTGTTCCCCGGTGCTCGTTGACAAGACAGAGGTTGCAGCACAGGTCTTCCTACACTGGTAGCTCTTCCGCCATTAGGGTGTCGAAGTGCGGCCGGACCTGCTCTATAGTGAACATGGCATGAACCGGCTTAGACAGTGGCGCCGGCTCCTAGTCGAAAGATACGTCCATCGTCTGGTTGTCGTTGCTCAGCTCGGCGAGCTCGCTGGCGAGCCAGCATGTCCGGCTGCTGGACCGACCCACTGCCAAGCACGAGTTTGACTGCCCCGACCCACCCAGACCACCTCCCTCGCCTGCGCGCACTTTCCGCCCAAAACGGTTAGCGCCACTCGCCCCACTTCCCGGTGCGGGTGATTTCTCCGCCTTCAAATGACACAAGTGTCGTCCGTCCATCCATCTGCCGCCCACATTAATGATACGTGGTTGCCGAGGCAGCTACTCCAGTGCCACACATCCGTCCCTCCGCCGCCCACCATTTCTATATAAACTGCTGCGCCGGCCATAGTTGTAGTCATCCGCCTCCGTTCCCTTTCTCCTATCCACACCACTACTGCGCACCATGGCTTCCTCGCGCTCCAGCGCTCTTCGGGATGGGCGGGCAACAGATCACAAGGAGATGGCAGCCATTGTTGTCGACTGCCTGGCCGGCAGGCAGGCGGAGGACGACGATGTCCCAATGGAAAACATTCTAGTCGATGATACGGCGCCAACCCCCTCCTCTGCGCCATCCTCGCTGGTGCATTGCACCATGACCATTGGCGAGGTCCATGCCCAATACATGGACACGGTGAGGCAGAAGCATGGGGAGCAGTTCCGGGAGGCGCAGGCCGACGCCGCCTACAACCACCATCTCCTCCAGGAGCACCTGCAAGCGGAGGAGCAGATCGACGCGGAGCGGGCGAAGCAGGAGGTGCTGCTTGACTCGTACCACTCCGCCCGCGAGGGCCGCCTCGAGTGCTGGCGGTACCGCATACGGGTGGCGGAGTTTGCGTCCACCTACAAAGAGGGCGATGAAGTGGGTGAGGCGTTGTTTGGTGAGACCGAGGACGAGGCAGAGGACAATGAAAGCTCCGATGAGTCCCCGCTCCGCTAGCATCGACGAGGCCCTGCTCCGCTGAGGCCCCGCGGTGCCAACAACGAGGCAGAGGACACCGCCGGCTCCGGCGAGGCACTGCCCCACCAGCACCGAGGCAGAGGCCCTACTCCGCCAAGGCCCTGCCCCACCAACAACGAGGCACAGGACATCGCCGTCTCAGCCGAGGCCCCACCCTGCCGACAACGAGGGGGAGGATTTCCCCCGCTCCGCCGAGGTGCCGCCTTGCCGGCAATGAGACAGAGGACATTACCGGCTCCATCGAGGCCCTGCCCTGCTGCCAACGAGGCCGCGCCACAGAGAAAACGAGGAAGAGTAGAACACGGTAGGTTGCCGCCGCTCGGGTCCAAGTAAGGCCATCACTGCTACCCTCCGGTTGAAGCCAAGCTAGGCGGGTTGATCATTGACGGCTGATTAGCTTCTTGGCGGCGACGTGGATTCGGAGAGCTATGTTGAAGAAGGACGTTGCTTCTACCCCTTTTTAGTTGAAGAATGTATGAAATGTAATGAAATCCGGCATGTTTATATGAAATCCGACCTTGCATGAATGAGTTTAGTTCGAATTCTTGTATCACTGGCATTGGATGAACATGCAAAACAAAATGTACTAGCATTATTCCCAGGGTGATCACCTCATTTGCAGCAGTTTCACATGTACTCCCTCCGGTCCTTTTTAGTCTGCATACAAGTTTTATCTGCAGTCAAAGTATCTCTACTTTGGCCGGAGTACAAAGAGTTTGAGCAGATTTTTAGCGTTCCTGTACATTGCAATCAAACACATAGGCCTGGCAATTCATAGAGAACATTCAAAACAATCGATGATTATGCATGTCAGCGATTCACATGTCAGAGCCAATATTTACTTCACAACTAAAGAATAAATAAAAATAGATCGACGGTGCTGACAACAAAGGGTGTCCCATTCGAGAATATCAAACGCATGTCGTCTTGCTAACATCAATGAGAAAAATTTGACAAGGTTATCCCATTCCAAAATGTCAAATGCTTGTTGTTTTGTGTACATCAATGAGAAAACTTTGATAAGGTTTTCCCATTCCAAAATGTCAAATGCTTGTTGTTTTGTGTACATCAATGAGCAAAGTTTGACAAGGTTTTCCCATTACAAAATATCAAAAGCCTACGATTATGGACTGGGGAGGGTTTGCCATCAGTTCGGACATTGACATGGCTCCTCGTGCAAAATAAACTAGTTGTTCTTTTTGTGTAGTTCCACAAAATTCACCCGTAGCTTGTATGATTTCGCCCTTATATGTTGCAACGCCTTGAATGGGCACCTACTTTCTTGTGGTGGAAATGAATAATTCGATGTATTCATAAACAATTTATGCAGTTCCCATTGAAATCAAGCTGAGCACCCCTGTTTGCACAAATAAAAAAAGTGATTAGTATAAAGCAAATTGTACTATGAATTGATAGTTTAAACAGGCACCTACATGGTCCATGCAGAGCACACTTTTAAAAAATGGAACTCACTGGAAAGAATCCTAGAACAACATTATACTTGCGCATCACAGCAAAAAGTTGGAGATATGTCAGTCCTTCTGAGCTGATGTTAGTTTGCTCTTGTGGGGAGTAATGTAACCATCCTTCAACTGCTCCTTCTGATGAGAACATAGACAGGGCTTCTTTATCCTGGCATAATCGGAACTATTCACTTCACGTACTCCATATTCTTCTTCAGAGGAGGATGATCCTGTTGTGCAAAGAAAAGAGGACAACTAAATGCTAGCATCTCTGTTTGCTCGGAAAAAGGAAAGGAAATATTTAAAACAGCACAGATGAAGCACTTCTTAAGGACAATACCACTTTTTCATGGCAGTATCTAAACAGTAGCACAACACCAATAGAGATGACAAAGCTCAATCATATGGATGAAATCCGTGGGCGAGTACCAACCTTTGTCAGGAGGCTTATTGTGTAGAGCATACAGATCAAGCACTTCTCCGGAGCCATCTGTTGTTATCTACCATGGTTGCCATGCTTACTATATACTCCTCGATTAGTTTAATGTTTCCAACATCTTCTTGTGCAATTCCACTAAAATATATGGTATCTTCAAAGAAGATCCCTGTTTGCACAAGTAGAGATAATTACATATTACATTAAGAGTGGTGTCAAATTAGTGACAAAAGAATTCCTCGTTCCAGCCATAACAATAAATTAAGATGCACTACTCTATCATTACTTGTGTCATCACAGTTCCAGTGCTTCATTATAGCACCGGTAGTTAATTTTTGTTTTTCTTCCGCTTGTTCTTCCCCTTCATCACTTGGTTCAATAACAGACAAGCTTCACCTTCAATGTAAGATTTGGCATGTCAATTAGGGAGCACAAGTATAGCACTAAACAACGACATTAATTTTTTGATGAAAGTGGCAAAATACATGCCAACAGTTGTCAAATATCCTTATCTTACCTCAATGGGATATTATGGTGCACATGCAGATTGGAAGTCTTGTCTCCATTTGTGCAGTTCACTAAAATCAAGCAAAATTACCTTACAAGTAGCACAACATATGAAAGCACACTGCACAATCATGTGAAAGAAAGCTAGTACTGACATCTCATGACGCGAAATTCAAACAACTCACAAGAAGAAGATATGAACCAAATTTTCCAACATGGATAGGAAGTAAGATCTCCTCTTGTGCAGTTCCACTAAGATCAAGCAATCAAGCAACGTTGTCGGTGTGAAATTTTGGTTGAAATGCACAAAACACTCTTAAAACAAAAGTGTTTTGTGCAGTGCAACAAAAGGTCACAATAGCAACGAGGTGAAGTAGATAACCCTATTTACACAGAGGTGCAAAGGAAACAACTAGTGGTCAATAACGGTGGATGACACAGAAGCCAACAAAAAGAAGCTTCTAACGTATCTAAATGGGAAAGAAAGCAAGACAGTAGCATTTCTCAAATGGTGGCAATGATTAATATTAACAGAGATATTATATTAACAATAAAATTCGTTAAACATGTAATTTTCTTTTAACTGTGGCATTGCATCAATTTTCCAGCAGCATTATTATAGGGTGTTTGTTTACAGTGACTTTTTGGTGTAGGGACTAAAAAAGTCATTGCCAGTCCCATCTAAACCAAACAGGAGGGACTTTTAGGGACTAAAAGTGGGCATTTAGGACTAAAGAAAGAAGACCCCGAGGGAGAGTCTTTTTGGGACTTTTCCCAATAGTTGCCCCTGCCCCGCATCGCACCTTGTCTCTATTAGTCCATTACTAGGGGTAACATGGTCTTTTAGCATGTTATTTAATAACATCTAGTCCATGTTTAGTCCCTGGAACCAAGCATGTAGGGACTAGGGACTTTTTGACCAAACAGGGCCTTAGATTAACAACAGCTAAAGAGTTGCACGGGATAGTGGACGCACCAGCACCATGTGCATCTACCGATGTATGAAGGGGTGATGCACAGTCTGTTTCAACAAAGAACAAACAACCAAGGAGCATATTTGTGTTGGTCTCGGTTTTTTCATCGACACCTTTCACTATGTGAACATAGAAAATCTAGTCATGCTCAAACTCTACAACCTTTTCCCCCAAAACAAAAAGATCGGTTCATTACAGATGTGCGTACTATGTTTTTCATTGTTTTCCCTTTTCGACCAACGTAGGTGCTGTATAGCCAGTCTGTACTAGTATTGTCCCCCCTTCCTTTCCTCTTTGAACCACGTCCTAGATTTATGCTATACAACTTTCCCCACTACGTTCCCCCATTCCTTTCCTCTTTGAACCACATCTTAGATTCATGCTATACAACTTTCCCCACTACTTTCCCCCCTTCCTTTCCCCTTTGAAACACATCCTAGATTCATGCTATACAACTTTCCGCACTACTTTCCCCCATTCCTTTCCTCTTCGAACCATGTCCTAGATTCATGCTATACAACTTTCCCCACTACTTTCCTGTTTGATCCAACACCTAGATTTGAGTGCAGAAGCGGAAAAAGCCCACATGCAGCTAGAGCAATGCATGTGGAATAAGTAAATTATACCATAGGGTTCTTGGGGTGTGGTTCGGTGGGTGACCGGAGGCCGTTCGGCCCACACTATGTATGGCGGCGAGGAAGAAGGGGTAGGAGGCCCTCCCGTGCCGCGCTGGGTGAAAGAGAATAGCTGCACTGGTGGTGGATTCCCTCCCTCGCCGATGGCGACAACATTAAGCGTCCTTCCCTTCCCGGCAGATGGATCCAGCCAACTCTTTGACCAGCAGTGAGGGAGAGAGAGAGAGAGAGGCCAACGAAGTCTTGTTTGGATCTGGAGAGGGTGAGAGATTGTGAAGAGAGCAACTACGAGCGCTGAGGCTCCAGCGTGTATATATATACTGGAGAGAGAGTGTGAAGAGTGCAAACCCTATAAAACAAGCGCCGAGGCTGCAGCGTATACGTGATGAGGTGATTATACGGTCACTACGAGATCATATAGCTCCGTATCCATCCATTTTGACTAGTCAAAGAATCCTCCTGGCGCTGCCCAGATCACTTTCTCTCTCTGTCATGTAGGGCCTACCTGTCATTGGGTGGAAGAAAGAAGTCGAACAAAAACAAAATTATGCTCAAGTGTAGTTATCCAACCCGAGACCTCAAGTTTGATGAGCGAACAGGCTAACCAGCTACACCTAGGGGTGGAAACGGATCGGATGTGGATCGGATAGTGCTCTTACCACTTCCATTTTCATATTTTCAAAACGAATACGAATCCGAATATGGATATTATCGGATACGGATGTGGCTCGGATATTATTCTAATACGGATACATATCGGATATTTTCTTGATTCGGAATGGATACGAATAATATCAACATATTGCTTAAGTAAATTAGTCGATAGCTATGTGACCTAAAATAATCAACTTGTGACATACAATAAGTTAATGATAAATAGGTTTATGTATAAATACTATTGTAATGCATAATAATTTGTCAGTTTAATCATATAAAGAGTAAAATTTGACCGCTTATTTGGCTTTATGTTGGATAATTGGAATATCGGGCCTAGAATTTTAAAAATTACCTCCCACAATCTTATTCGGATACGGATATATCCACTTCCATATCCATATTTGTGTCAAAATCTCCTACCATATTTTATTTTTTATTTGTTTAATAAATTTGGATACGGATAATTTCCATTTCCATTTTGGTTCGGATGCGGATGTTTCGGATATGAATAGGCATTTTCTCGAATACGAATATCGGATATTTCGGATTATCCGCTACCACTTTCCACCCCTAGCTACACCACCCTCCCGTTATGTTCAACAAGAGGAAAATAACCTTTTATACATTCCTACATTCATGTGACAAGCATGTCGTGTGTTTTTTTGCGTGCGAGTCATTGGGATTTAAATCATAATCGTGTCATGTGGCTTTGTTGGTAAGGTCTTTTGGGATTTAAAGCAGTGTTGGTAGTACAGAAATAATGCAGCCTTAGTCACCTTACCTCTGGCGCTTTTAATTTTTCTTATTAATTTGTTTGTTTCACCCTCTGACTGGTGGGACCCAACACTATCCAATTGATCCCTCTGTTCGCTCACATACTATTTTAAGTGAATCCTTATTATAACATACACATAATTTTGGGCACTTGTATTCGACCTAAGTCAGTGTGCCACCGTATCTCGTACTACTCCCTCCATCTAGGTGTAATCAGTCATGTAGAAGGTGCAACGGGACCAAGGTGCAAGTAGATTGGAGGAGAAGGAGAAACTTGACATGTCCTTCCTCCAATCAAAGCCCTGATTTCTGTCTCTAAATACAACAATTAATCCCAACAACTAAGAGATGCTGTTTTACCTTCCATGCAGGGCCACGCATTAACTCGCATGTAGGCCGACTTTGATTACTTGACTGATCAACTCGTAGTTGCGCTCCATGCATTGGGTTTCCGGGGGAGATAACAAGGCAGAGTAAGCGTTTGGTTACATTGCTTAGTTCCAAACGCCTAACCTTGCCCGGCTAGGCTATAAACTGTTCTTGCTAAGGATCCAAACACCCCCTAAGTAACTCGCATGATATTCGTATTCTATGAACATGTGTGTGTGTGTGTGTGTTGAACAGCATATGTGTGTTAGAGAGAGCGACACATCGACCTACTCCTACAGAGAGATGGTGTGTAGTGTATGATTTAGCCACGAGAGTTGGTGCATCCTCTTTCGGGCGTCTGGTCGGGACAGGTGCACCACTGCCACGCCCGCTCCTGACCAGCCTGGCCGACCCAAAGCCCCTCCATCCCTCGCACGCGCTTCCCGCCCGAAACGGTCAGCGCCGCTCCAAAGGATCGGGGCCACATTCATGCCTGGGCAGAGCGGAGGCGACCTCTCACTGGCGCCTGTGTTGAAGAGAGAAGCGGGTTCAAGAGTGATGGTTGCTTCGCCCGTCCAACTTACTGCTTGGTCTATGCGATTTGACGGCTCATTGGTCATCACTACTAGGAAAAAGCCTAGTAGTAGCGCGGGTTAAAAGCTAGTAGTAGCGCGGGTGCCTGCGCTACTACTATGGTGCTACAGCTAACTAGTAGTAGTAGCGCGGTGCATCCCGCGCTACTAGTACGTGTGTTAGTAGTAGCACGGGTTTGACACGAGCTACTACTAACTATCTGTAGTGCGTGACTGTGACCCACGCTACTACTCTTAATTTCAAAAACCAAAAAAAATTCTCGACCCCGTGCGTGCTGTCAATGGTGTCAATGGTTCGATCCAGCAACGACAAGGGTCGCCGGAGGTGCAGACAGGCAGCGGAGACCATATCCAGTGACGGATGTTGTAGAGGGACCGGATCCAGTGCAGAGGTGAGCAAGACGATGGTGTGAGGGTCCTCTTCACGGCCAAGGCAGAGAGCTCCTCATTGGCCATGTGACGACTTGCACAGGCATGGGCATGGGAGGTGAGTAAAACCGGAGGGACATGGAGAGGGAAAGAGAGAAACAAGGAAGAAAGGAATGAGATGGAGGGCGCACCGGGGCTCATCGCCGGTGGTGAGGTGGTCCTACGTGGTGCCAGGTAGATGTGGGGAAGACTGGTGAGCTCCGGGACGCCGGCGGCGTGAGGCGGCCTCCCACTTTTTGCGCCATGGAGGAGGAGGCACGCGACGGGAGGAGGTGAACTCATTGGGTGCCATGGGGGAGGAGGTGTGCAGCACCATGGGAGAGCCTATGGAGAGAGGGGGGAGAGTGAGGGAGAGAGGAGGGATTCGGCCAAGGATATAGGGATTTCACCTATATCATACTTAGTAGTAGTGAGGGGTATAAAACCACACTACTACTATCAAATTAGTAGTAGCGCTGGTTTATACCCCTCACTACTACTATGGCATGTCTCAGGGGGCACGGTTGTCGGCGTTCTGGGAATGGGGGTCCCCAAACTTGCCTGCTTGCGGCCCACAGCGTGGCTTTGCTAGCAGGCCTGTATGGCCCATCTTCATCAACAAGGAATCAAGACCCTCTCGAGGGGCCAAGCCTCACGAGGCATACGATGCAAGACCTCCTCAAGAGTGGCCTCAGCAGGCTGGCTCATGAGGGGCGGAGAGTTCAAGGCCAGGCAAACCTCGCGAGGTTCTCGTGACATAAGCCATGACGATCGGGACCAGGCGGGTGCCAGTGCGCGCAATGTCCTTGTTTCCTCTTTGGCGCTAAGGGGGCAAGCGCAAGCGCGGAGTACCGAGGCATCAAGCAAAGGTTGCCATATTGGTGCAATGAGACGAAGACCAGAAGGACGGCAAGACGGATGTCACCGTGGAGCCCAAGACGGCGTCACCACCAGAGCCTTTGGCAGGCGAAGACTGCTTTGTTAGGATATCTTGTACTAGTTGTCCCCTTTCGAATTGGCCGTTGTTGGCTCCCTTCCCGCTCAATATTTGGGGATAGGACCATGGCCTTTATAAATAGGATTAGCCACCACAGTAGGAGGCATGAAGAACTCGTCTCGAATCCACCCAAAAACAACAAAGAGTTAGCTAAGCACAAGAACACCTCAACCTCAGGAGGCTGTTCTTCCCCTTGTACTATTCATCCTCGGCGCAAGAGGCAATCCACCACCACCACACTGGAGTAGGGTATTACACCACAACAGAGGCCCGAACCATTATAAATCTTGTGTCCTTTGTGTTGCGAGTTCGTCGAGTTAGTTCGTGAGATCCTAGCTGAGTTAGAACGTGGATCGACAGGGGGGAGATCTTCGTGCGCACCCAAGTGTTCGAACCTTAAGGGTTTTGCTGGAAACCGTGATCCGACATTTGGCGCGCCGGGTAGGGGTGCGCCAAAGCTTCCTACCCATCGCTCCGCATCGCGTTGCTTCATCGTCTCCATGGCGGACGCGCGTCGCGCCCGTGCCGAGCGCCGGGCTGCCCTCGCCACCCGCGTTGCTCAGACGGCCCCTGCCGGCGGGCCACCCTGTCGCTCTCCATCGCTTGCTGGCATTGGCCCAGCGGGGAACGAGCAGCAAGCATCCTCGCTGCACCCCTCGATGCGGTAGGACGGCCGCACCACCACTCCATCGCTGACTCCCGCTGGTTCGTCATCTCACGCTCGTCGCATTCCCATGGATGCATGGGCCGTGCTCCTCATGGCGCACAAGCTCCTGTGCTACTGCCAGTCGACGACCTCTATGAGGACTGGCTTGACCGCATTGCCGAGCTTGTCTGCGCCGCAGGGGGCTCCCCTGCGCCGTCCCACTCTCTGCCTCGCCCTCCACCAGCCACGGGGGACGCAGCTCAAGAAGCACCTCCACCACCTCTGCCCCAAGATGGCGCCCTAGCGCCAAGGCACACGACCCCACGGCGCGACCCACCGCGTCCGGCGCCCACGCGTGACGAAAGAAGCTGCCAGGAAGTCCCTCGACCGCAAGTGAACGCTCCGCCACTCCTCGCTCCTCCGTGCCAGGATCATTTGATGGGCAAGGCCCCACGCCGCTGGCCATGGCGGTGCGCAGGCACCAAGGCCAAGCTCCACCTCCAAGGCAGGCCAACTTCCAGGGCACTCGCGACTGCCCCCCGGTTGCGGGTGACCTGCGCCGCATCAAGCAACAACTAGGAGAGACCCTGCAGAAGTACATCCAACGCTTCAATAGTGTCAGGACCCCGACTCGATGTCACATCGATCTAGCCGGTAACACCTCATATCACTTTGTGGCCTCACGCACGGTATCCCCACGGGTGTCGCCTTACCTTTTCCCGGGACCGTTTGCGCCTTTTGGCTCACATATATGATAGTGTCGCTAGCATCCATATGATAAGGAGCCCAGGCTGACATGACTAGTCGTAAACCCAAAGTGGCACAGACTTACAGGGACAGGCATCCATGACCCAGCTTCGAACGTGTCGGTCATCAGCAAGTGGGTCCGGGCTGTAGCACTGGGCTAGCAGGACTCCGGTAAACCGGGCTGTAGCGGGCTAACAGGACTCCGGTGCTCAAAGCGTGACATTTCCCCGAAGGGACAGACACAGGAACGAAGAAGGACACATGCCGGCCAGCCTAAGTGTTCCAGAGCAGTAGCAAGCTACCATGGCTCAGCGGTAACACTAGGAGACATTTCCCGGTAAGAGAGGCTACTAAAGATAAACAACTAGATAGTCAGATCCCACACATACCAAGCATTTCAATCATACACACAATATGCTCGATATGTGCAAATACAACGAAGCATCACAACATGACTCTATGACACAAGTACTTTATTTAAGGCTCAGTGAGCCATACATAACATACACAAAGATACGGGTCTCACGACCCCACATACAAGTCATACAGTCATACAAACCAGCAGCGGAAGTAACTTGTCTGAGTACAGACAACTAGTAAAATAAAAGAGGCTTGGAAAGCCTAGCTATACTACGTGGTCCTTCGCAAGCTCAGGGTCACCACCTGGGTCTTTAGCCTACTCGTTGATGTCAACGTCTACATAGAACCCATCAGAAGGGGTTGCAGCGTCTTCTGTAAAAATGTAGATTATAGCAACATGAGTACAAAGGTACTCAGCAAGACTTACATCAGATCCTACATACATGCATATTATCAAGAAGGGTTGGTGGAGTTATTGCAGCAAGCCAGCTTTGACTCTTGGCTAAGCTATTCTACGATACTCCAACTGAAATGGTTTTGCGCACACGAGTCCACTACTCACCACTTCAATACACTACCGAGGATCCACCTCCGTCTTCCTACGGAAGAGCCATCCTCGGCACTCACACTTATCTTGAGGCTTTTAGTAGTTTCCATTTACTTGTCTATGAACTGTATAGGCAACCAAGTAGTCCTTTACCGCGGACGCGGCTATTCGAATAGATCATGTTAACCCTGCAGGGGTGTACCTCCTCATACATGTTTCCACCACTTAGCGTCTGCACACGACATGTGCTCGGCAGACTTCAAGCGAAAGCCGACGTGGGTGTAGACCACGACCTACCTAAACACTTAAGCCTCTAGTCCAGGTTTATCGCCTATTCAGGTTCCATCCGCAGGGAGTCCGGCCGAGGTTTCCCATACGGCCCCGAACGATGTGAACAGGGTTCTCGAGATACCTAACGGGTATTCGGTACACCGTGCCACGTACCTACCGCATCACAGCCCACCCCTACGGTCAGCGCTGTCCACGGCCTCCAGTAGGCTACAAACACCAGAAACTACTTGCAACTCCTGGACGGAGAACTAGGGTGAATAAGAAGTCGAGAGGGTCCATTGGTTTCGGGCCCAATGCATGGTAGTAGCTGATTCTTAAATCACACATACAGATCTCAGTGCTTAAGGTCGGCTTCAATGAAACAACCCACCATGTACTCCTACATGGCCTCTCATCGATACCTTTACCAAATCGTGTTCACCACACCACTCTCATTACCGACATAATCATTTCACTCTAGCCCATCACCCAGATGAACCAGACCTGACACGACTCTAAGCATAGCAGGCTTAGCAAGGTAGGAACAACACATACATATGGCTCAATCAACTCCTACACATGCTAGTGGGTTTCATCTAGTTACTGTGGCAATGGCAGGTCATGCAGAGGAAATGGGTTCAACTACCGTAACACACAGCAGTTTGAATCGCGTTGTCTTAATGCAGTAAAAGAGAGCAGGAGCGAGAACATGGGATTGTATCGATATGATCAGATGGTTGGTTGCTTGCCTGATGGTTCGTTGCACGGATACGGTTCTTCGTTAGGGTAATCACGGTACTCCTCGGGGACAGATCCTGTCGCAAAGGACATCGATACACAAACATCACCAAACAATATGCAACAATATGATGCATGCATGAAACATGGCAATATGAGTGTGTTGGGCTAATGCAACTAAAACCAGAAGGGTTTGAACAAATTTGAATCAAGGATTCAAATTTCAAATTCAAATATGGCCTTTTAAAGTGCCTTTTCTTGTTCTGATTAAAACATCAACTTAACTTGTTTGATCATGCATGGAAATGGTACAGATGGATAGATTGGATTTTTCTGATCATTTTTCATATATAATTTGTCCAATTTGGAGTTACAGAATAAAAGTTATGAATTTTTGAAGTTTAATTAATATTCTGGAATTTCCTGATTTAATTCAACGCTGTCAGGACCCCGACTCGATGTCACATCGATCTAGCCGGTAACACTTCATATCACTTTGCGGCCTCACGCACGGTATTCCCACGGGTGTCGCCTTACCTTTGCCCGGGACCGTTTGCGCCTTTTGGCTCACGTATATGATAGTGTCGCTAGCATCCATATGATAAAGAGCCCAGGCTGACATGACTAGTTGTAAACCCAAAGTGGCACAGACTTACAGGGACAGGCATCCATGACCCAGCTTCGAACGTGTCGGTCATCAGCAAGTGGGTCCGGGCTGTAGCACTGGGCTAGCAGGACTCCGGTAAACCGGGCTGTAGCGGGCTAACAGGACTCCGGTACTCAAAGCGTGACATTTCCCCGAAGGGACAGACACAGGAACGAAGAAGGACACATGCCGGCCAGCCTAAGTGTTCCAGAGCAGTAGCAAGCTACCATGGCTCAGCGGTAACACTAGGAGACATTTCCCGGTAAGAGAGGCTACTAAAGATAAACAACTAGATAGTCAGATCCCACACATACCAAGCATTTCAATCATACACACAATATGCTCGATATGTGCAAATACAACGAAGCATCACAACATGACTCTACGACACAAGTACCTTATTTAAGGCTCAGGGAGCCATACATATCATACACAAAGGTACGGGTCTCACGACCCAACATACAAGTCATACAGTCATACAAACCAGCAGCGGAAGTAACTTGTCTGAGTACAGACAACTAGTAAAATAAAAGAGGCTTGGAAAGCCTAGCTATACTACGTGGTCCTTCACAAGCTCAGGGTCACCACCTGGGTCTTTAGCCTACTCGTTGATGTCAACGTCTACATAGAACCCATCAGAAGGGGTTGCAGCGTCTTCTGTAAAAATGTAGATTATAGCAACATGAGTACAAAGGTACTCAGCAAGACTTACATCAGATCCTACATACATGCATAGTATCAAGAAGGGTTGGTGGAGTTATTGCAGCAAGCCAGCTTTGACTCTTGGCTAGGCTATCCTACGATACTCCAACTTGAAATGGTTTTGCGCACACGAGTCCACTACTCACCACTTCAATACACTACCGAGGACCCACCTCCGTCTTCCTACGGAAGAGCCATCCTCGGCACTCACACTTATCTTGAGGCTTTTAGTAGTTTCCATTTACTTGTCTATGAACTGTATAGGCAACCAAGTAGTCCTTTACCGCGGACGCGGCTATTCGAATAGATCATGTTAACCCTGCAGGGGTGTACTTCTTCATACATGTTTCCACCACTTAGCGTCTGCACACGACATGTGCTCGGCAGACTTCAAGCGAAAGCCGACGTGGGTGTAGACCACGACCTACCTAAACACCTAAGCCTCTAGTCCAGGTTTATCGCCTATTCAGGTTCCATCCGCAGGGAGTCTGGCCGAGGTTTCCCATACGGCCCCGAACGATGTGAACAGGGTTCCCGAGATACCTAACGGGTATTCGGTACACCCGGCCACGTACCTACCGCATCACAGCCCACCCCTACGGTCAGCGCTGTCCACGGCCTCCAGTAGGCTACAAACACCAGAAACTACTTGCAACTCCTGGACAGAGAGCTAGGGTGAATAAGAAGTCGAGCGGGGTCATATTTCAGGGCCCAATGCATGGTAGTAGCTGTATCTTAAATCACATATACAGATCTCAGTGCTTAAGGTCGGCTTCAATGAAACAACCCACCATGTACTCCTACATGGCCTCTCATCGATACCTTTACCAAATCGTGTTCACCACACCACTCTCATTACCGACATAATCATTTCACTCT